>NC_055994.1:151850153-152150153 GCF_018446385.1 Zingiber officinale | reverse complement strand
GCCGGAGACACCCGACACACTGAGCTGATGGCACTTCTTCGATCCTTGGGATCTGGACCACCCCCTTCATCATCTCAGTAGCTTTAGTGATGACCTACTTCTGTAGCTACACTACTTGTAAAATATTTTGGATTTATCCAGTGATATTTCAGACCTACATTGATTATGTTTTATCTCGGTAAACTATAATTTTTCTAAAAACTAGTCTTTTAACTTATAAGTTAAAACTGTATGTTTTCAAAAACTTACCATTTTTAGATTTTCAAAAATAGTTTTGGCCTTAGACTAGTTTTGAATCCTTAGAAAGCATGTACCCATAGGACTAGTTTTTGAGCATCTCACCAACACCCTAGGTTTACCTTGCTTGTGTTTGACAAACATAGAAAGGGGTGAGATGCATAGGCCAACTGTCTGGATTTAAGATGCTTATTTCAGTGCATCAACATAAGTCTGGACGTTTAATACAACTCAGATATTAATCAGATTAAAGTTAATTAGTCAAGTAAAAAAAACTGACTGCTTGTAATCAACTTAATCTGACTAACCATGTGAAAGCTACTATCCTCTGATAGCTAGTTAGTACCTAATTGGTTAAACAGCTAGTTAAAGTTAAATATCAAGTTCAGGGGGAGAATAAACTCAAATTTTGTGTGTTTGAAAAATGCCTTTTAAAACCTAACCTATGTTTGAACATTGATTTACGAAATTTAAATTTAACTAAGTATTTGAAAAATGTGAAAGTTTAATCCCACCCAATTTTCAAACCTGATTTGAAAAATTAACTATTTCCAAATTTAGCCTTTATCAAATTAGCCTTAAAAATTAATTTTGGCAAAAATTTTATTTCTTGAAAAATTATTTAATTTTTGCTCTGTTTTGAAAAATCGAAGTTGAAAATTTTACCTATTTGAAAAGTAGATGTTACTTAAACATAAAGAGTAAATTTGAAAAACCTATTTTGAAAATTATCACACGCTTGAGAGTTAAACTTGATTAACCTTAAATTTATATTTTTCAAAACTCAACCTGTCTCCCCCAAGTCAACTTGACTATTTTTTTAACTTGGTGTTAAAAATTGAAATTTTATCTTTCAAAATTTGATTACCTGTTTCAGTAACTCTTCACTATGATTATTTACCTTTGTTCATTTTTTGATGAATGCCAAAGGGGGAGGAGGGTTAGGTGGTTAAGTTAGCTAAACCAATTTGAAAACACAAACTAACTTTAAAACCACACAAATGCATGTTGTTTCTTGCATATGCTTTCACTAACTTAACCAGGTTGTCATTCCATCAAAAAGGGGGAGATTGTTGGTGCGGCTAGCACTAACGATTTAACCTAGGTTTTGATGAATGACAAATAGGTTAAGTTAGTCTTGTTGTTGTCTGACACTTTGATCGAGTGTGCAGGAGAAGTCCAGCTAGGTCGACGGGCTGACCGGATAGCTGGCGAGAAGTCCAAGCGGGTCGACGGGCTGACCGGACGCTTGGCGAGAAGTCCAGCTAGGTCGACGGGCTGACCGGATAGCTGGCGAGAAGTCCAAGCGGGTCGACGGGCTGACCGGACGCTTGGCGAGAAGTCCAGACGGGTCGACGGGCTGACCGGACGTCTGGCAGGTAAGTGAGGTAAGTCACTGGAAGGGAGTGACTGTGAGGAAGCGTTCCCGGGAAGGGAACATTAGGCGTCGATCCGGCTTAGATCCATTTCGGATGTCTAAGTCGAGATCGTGACTAGATTCCGGTCTCGGAAAGACGGAATCTAAGTCATACTTTCTTTATCCATCTGTTGAACTTTAACTGTGCTAACAATTTGTGTTACAGGATATACATTTGCCTCGGACTAACTTTGTTTTGCAGGAAAAAGGAGTTTTCTGGAACAAGGTGGTCCGGGCGCCCGGAGGTCCGGGCGCCCGCAAGGGAGCCGGGCGCCCGGAAGGCGAATTCTATCCAGCCGAGTCGTCGCCACGTGGAGCATCATGGTTTGTGCAGTTACGTCACATTCCAGGCGCCCGGAAGGGATCCAGGCGCCTGGAACAGCATATAAAAGAAGCCCCAGGCAGGAGCTTCAGAATCAATCAATTAAGCTGAGAATTCTTCTACTGCTGGTCTTGCTGCTCAACATTCAGTGCGACGCCAACAAAGCTCCGACACTACGCTCCATTCTTTTCCCTTCTTGTCGGTATTTTGTTTTTAGTTTTCATTAGCATTCACTGTACGGTTCTTTTGTAATCATTATTTCGAATTGCTAGTGATTGCCCAACGAAAGTGGTCAAGGACCACGGGCCTTCGAGTAGGAGTCGTCACAGGCTCCGAACGAAGTAAAACAACTGTGTCTATTTTACTTTTCCGCTGCGTTTATACTCGTCTTTTTCGAATCGATATTCACCCCCCCCCCCCCTCTATCGAATCTAACGGTCCTACACATACAGCCTCACCCTTTAAGTGTGAATATCAACATATGACTTTAACTAAATAATTATATACTTCAATATTGCATAAGCACCAACAGATGCCTGAGTCTCTGACTAACTAGATATCAGAATAGAACCCCCAATAGCTAATTACATTAGAGCGACCATTTTCAAGAATGAGATTAAGATCCACATACGCCTGATATGAAATCATATCAGGCCCAACTTTCATCAACGCTAGAGAAATTTTATAGGTCCACCCAGAATTAGTTGATCATCATAGGTATTTATTTTGTTAATGGTTCTATTGACTGCTACATTAACCTAATTTTTAGGACTAGTGCAAATTATAGACAATTTAGCAAAAAATGATGATACTACAGTCAGAAGGTCTAGTTTCTTAATATGATATTTGTTGGTTGGTCCTAGGAAGATCGTACCGGCTCCGCTGTACAAAAATTTGTACAAGTATAGAACCTTTCCTAAACAACCTATTGTGTTATTTAGAAGTTAAATTAGGAATCGCAGACGGAACTTAACATCATTAATTCCAAATTTAACTTATCTGTTCTTGATGGTTTATATTTGGATAGCAAGCGGAACTTAACACTATTGATCCAAATCCACCTATGTTATTAATTCCATTAAATATTAATTTCTAAAATTGACTTCCAAGACTGTATGGCGAGGCACATGACCTTCTTGGATATGGGAGCAACCACCACCGCCTAGACAAAGCCTTTTAAGGAAAACTAATATTTAATTTTCTTAAACAACTCTAGGATTAACCAAAAAGAACAATCGAATCACAAATTCGAAAAACAAAGAAAACACAAACACGAATTACTAATTCGAAAAACTAGATGTAATGCCTCTTGTGTTTGGAATTCATACAAAGAAAAATAAATAGTATGATGCGGAAGAAAATTACTAGTTATACCTTCTCTTTGTATGTTAATGACCTCGAGATCTTCTGCCGTATTTCTCGCCTCGCCTTGGACGTCGTGTGGGCGACGATCCTCCAAGATGAACACCACCCAAAGAGCTTTCTTCTTCCTCCTCTAATATTCGACCATCACCACCACCAATGAAAAGAGAGCAAGGGAAAGGAGAGGGAGAGAGGAGCCAACCACACCAAGATCTCCAAGTAAGAGAATAAGAATTGTTGTATCATGAGGCCTCCCCTCCCCCTTCTTTTATATTACTTGCCCAAGGCAAATAAGGAAAGACTTTTTACAAAAATTAAAATCTTCCTCTAGTTTTCCTTTTCCCTTTTTATTTTTCCTTTTCTTACCTCTTGATTAAATTAATCACCAATCATTGATTGACTTTAATCCTATTGGTCGACCCCTTGCTTGGGCACCAAGCAAGGTGGCCGGCCACCTTATCAAGGAAAAAGAATAATAATTTTTTATAAAATTTTATAAGCCCTTATAAAATTTTACAAGCTCTCTTCTAATTTCCTAAAGTAGGAGTTAAAAAAGGAAAATTTTAAAAATTAAAACTATGTTTTAAAATTTAAAACTTCTCTTATAAAATTTCCTTTTTTAACATGGTGATAGAAAATTCAAATTTTAAAACTTCTCTTCCTTTTTTTTTCTTAAACCATGAGGATGGTTAAAAAAGGAAAGTTTTAAAATTTTTAAACTTTCTTTTAAAACATGTGGCCTAATTCAAATAAGGAAAGTTTTTAAATTTAAAATATCTCTTTTAAAACTTGTAGTTTTCTACAAAGAGAAGATTTTAAAAATTCAAAACACCCATCCTTGTTTGAATTATTGTGGCCGGCCCCTACATGCTTGGGCACCAAGCAAAGGGCCGACCCTTTAAGAGGAGATGTGGTCGACCATTGCTTAGTCACCAAGCAATGGACCGACCCCCTTCTTGGACACCAAGATGAGCCTTTCTTTGAATGAACTTAAGTGTTTAATGAGGCTACGACAAGGACCTAGAGGAGAAATTGATTTTGGCCTTCCGATGAGCTTGAGTATCCTATGTTCGCCCCGAACACACAACTCAAGTTCATCGATAATAATTCATTCCACTAGAGAGTTATTATCGCACTACCACACCAATCCCAAAGTACATTATGGGCTTCTTCTTATCATGAGTGTGTTGATCTCCCTGTGTTTAAGATTACGAATGCCCACTAATTAAGTAAGTTACTGACAACTCACTTAATTAATATCTAGCTCCAAGAGTAGTACCACTCAACCCTATTGTCATGTCGGACTAAGTCCACCTGCAGGGTTTAACATGACAATCCTTATGAGCTCCTCTTGGGGGCATTCTCAACTTAGATAACTAGGGCACAGTTTCCTTCTATAATCAACAACACACACTATAAGTAATATCATTTCCCAACTTATCGGGCCTATTGATTTATCAAGCTAAATCTCACCATTTGATAAGTTAAAGAAATAGATACTAAATATATATGCTTGTTATTATATTAGGATTAAGAGTACATACTTCCATAATAACTAAGGTCTAGTTCTTTTATTAAGTCAGTACAAAAAGAACTTACCTAAAATGGTCCTACTCAATACACTTAGAGTGTACTAGTGTAATTTATTAGTCAAGATAAACTAATACCTAATTACACTACGACTTATACTAATGGTTTGTTCCTTTCCATCTTAGTCGTGAGCAACTATTTATAATTTATAAAGAGCTGATAACATGATCTTCTGTGTGTGACACCACACACCATGTTATCTACTTTATAAATTAATTGAACAACTATATTCAACAAATATAGACATTTGACCAATGCGATTCTTTTATTTCAAAAATAAATGTTTATAAAAGCTAGGCTTTTAGTATACACTCTAACAATATTTTCTAAATCTTGTGTATCACTTGAATTTTATCTTCTCAGAGGCACTGTGCTATGGAGTTTGAAATCAAGTATTCTTAGCCATTCTCTCACCTATGATCTACCTCTATGTCCCTGTGTGTGCATGCCAATGACATTCGTTTTAGGTTTAGGGAGAAACAAGCTTTTGAAAGCTGTCTGTTTTCATGTTCTGATGATAACTTTCATATTTACATGGCTGACTTCATTGTTTTCCCATACATATAACTTCTCCAGCATTGATGAAAGTTGGGCCTGATATGATTTCATATTAGGTCCATGTTGGGCCTGATATGATTTCATATCGGGCCCAATGTGGACTTTTTTGACGATTCTTTGATTTGATATATTAACATCTATGAAACGCCAAAATAAATAATGGACACCATATTTGAACTCCTTGCAATATCATAAATCCATAGGAACTGAAATAAGTGCAATCGGAGCTCCTTATGTCTTTCAGTGGGTTTCGGTCAAAACCCACTTATGGACCTAGGGAGCTCCGATTGCACCCATTTCAGTTCCTATGGATTTATGATATTGCAAGGAGTTCAAATATGATGTTCATTATTTATTTCATCTTTTTATAGATATTAATATATAAAATCAAAGAATCAGCAAAAAAAACCACGATGGGCCTGATATGGACGTATATCAGGGCCAACGTGGGCCTGATATGGACTCATATCAGGGCCAACGTGGGCCTGATATGGAATCATATCAGGCCCAACGTGGGCTTTTTTTGACTATTCTTTGATTTTATATATTAACATCTATGAAATGCCAAAAAAATAATGGACACCATATTTGAACTCCTTGCAACATCAGAAATCCATAGGAATTGAAATAAGTGCAATCGGAGCTCTCTAGGTCCATCAATGAGTTTTGACCGAAACCCACTGATGGACTTAGGGAGCTCCGATTACACCCATTTCTGTTCCTATGAATTTCTGATATTGCAAGGAGTTTAAATATGATGTTCATTATTTATTTCGTCTTTTTATAGATGTTAATATATCAAATCAAATAATCAACAAAAAAACCCACGTTCGGCCTGATATGATTTCATATCAGGCCCAACGTGGGTGTTTTTGATGATTCTTTAATTTAGCATGTTAATATCTCTGAAAAGTCAAAATAAATAATTGACACCATATTTGAACTCCTTGCAATTTTAGAAATCCATAGAAATTGAAATGAGTGCAATCGGAGCTCTTTAGGTCCATCTGTGGGTTTTGACCGAAACCCACTTATCGACCTAGAGCTTTCCGATTACATTTATTTTAGTTCTAGTGGATTTATGAAATTGTAAGGAGTTTAAATATATTATTCATTGTTTATTTTTACTTTTTTAAATATATTAAAATGTTATTAAAAGATAGACTAATGTTATTCATATGTTCTGTCGATAAAAAAAAGAGAAGAGAGAGAAGAGAGAAATATAGTGGAAAAGAAAAACGGAAGAAAAACTCAAATTGTGAAGAGTAAAATATTAAATACATTTAACAAAGTGCGTTATTTGATAAATAATATATGTATTTTTTTAATAAATTTAGATTTCTACCTACATTATTTGATAAATTAGCGTAAAAAGAATCATCAAAATTAAGTAATTGAATTAAATTACCTAATCAAATCTAATAATTTTAATATTAATTTATGATGACTCTTTTTGTATCTTTTAATTACCCCATAGACAATACGTATTACCGTACGTCATTTTCCTTCTTAGCCAATCATGCTTGTCGAAAGGAGATTCCGGCCGGTCCATTTTTCACAAAACTCCACATTTTATTAAATCATCAAGACTGACAGATGCATTGACTCGATGGTAGCTACCAGGTTCTTACCAAACTCTCCTTCTCCCCCCTTCCCCTCTGCTTCAATTAATGTGCGATTGCTCTTCCTTTCTGGCAACTACCTCCTTAATTCTCTCACGCCCTTCGAATGCTACTTCTTCCTTACTCACCTCGCCTTCTCTCGTCTCTCACTCTCTCCTTCCCTTTCTTCTTCTCGTCTTTTGGTTTCTTGAATGTTTAATCAAATTCTTTGCCAATACCAAATTACAGCCCTTGCCTCTTTATTCCGTGATGGCGCCGGCCTTTGTCCACCGCGATCGCAACGCGGTCTGCGTCATGGACGCTTCATCCCGCCTCGGCGTCTCCCTCGTCATCAGACTCCTGCAGAGAGGTTACACAGTTCACGCCGCCGGTTACAGCCGTGGTAAACGCAAGCGTCTTATCCTGCTTCGCTCAGGAGTGGTTTTTGACGATCTCTTTGGTCGCAGGCAAACATAGAGCGACCTTGGAGAGGCTATCGGCCGAGAACCGGCGGCTTCGCCTCTTCGATGCCGACCCCTTCGATTACCACAGCATCGTCGACGCCGTCCGCGGCTGCTCAGGGCTCTTCTACGCCTTCGACCCACCTCAGGAAGAGCCGTATGATGTAAGCTTCTATTTTTTTTTCTCCTTCCTTTAGATTCCAGGACTTTGGGGAGGCCATCCATTGCCGCCCTGTCATGAGCTGGGCTAATTGAATGCAGCAACTATCCACCAAGATCCCACTGCACATGCCTTGATTGTGCAATAACTCCTAGAAATTTGGGCGATTACTTTTTCTTGTATCACGGAAGCAGAGGAATTGGTTACCAAACAGAGCGATTTCCTAAATTTTTAATCTGTGGTGCAGGATTTGGTGGTGGACGTGGAGGTGAGAGCTGCACACAACGCGGTGGAAGCATGTGCTCAGGTGGAAACCATGGAGCGGGTGGTTTTCACCTCCTCGGTGACCGCCGTGGTTTGGCAAGAACACCGGGAGCTGGCCGTGGAATTCGACGAGAGAGAATGGAGTGAACCTTCCTTCTGCAGAAAAAACAAAGTAATTGATTAGGGATCCAATGGATTGGTCAACTGTAGGCCAACCAATTCCCAACCTTCCCTTTTGGTTTGAATGCTTCATTTCCATTACATCTTCTAGAACATTGCCTCAATCAATGTGGTGGCCGACAACTGTTTGACCAAAATGTTATTTGCGATAGCTTTGGCACGCGGTGGCGAAGACGCTGGCGGAGAAGACAGCCTGGGCGTTGGCGATGGACAGAGGCGTGGACATGATCTCCATCAACGCCGGGCTGGTGATGGTGCCGGAGCTCTCCGCGAACAGCTCTTACTTGAAAGGCGCGATGGAGATGTACCACGCCGGCGTCCTCGTCACGGTGGACGTTGACTTCCTCGTCGACGCCCACGTGGCTGTGTACGAGAGCGCAGAGGCTTACGGGCGCTACCTCTGCTTCAACAATGTGATTCGCCGGCCACCCGACGCCACCAAACTAGCCGAGATGCTCTCCCCTGACGTTGTTCACCCCCCTGCATGGTTAGCTCTTCTTCCCACCCTGTTTCTTCATCCATTTTCTTCGGATCTTGCTCAATGCAGTGCAGCGATTTAGACACTGCTTGAATTGTGAAACGATTTACAGCTACGAGTTGAAGGTAGAAGAGCAGCATATCCAGAACAAGAAGCTAAACAAAGTGTTGATGGACTTCGATCCAGGGAGACAAGTGGATGAGCAGGAGCTGAACAGGTTAACGATGGATTAAATTTACTCTGCAACAGTGAAGTCGGTTTAGCAGATGGGTATACTGTGGAATTACATTGTCAAATTTCTGTCGCCAATGAAGTATTTGTCTCAAGCCGATTTAAATTGTTGGAGCAAAAGAAGTTTCGATAATTAATTGGTCGAATAAAATTACAGATGAGTTATTTTATGAGTGTATTGTTATAAATTATTTTTTTTCTAGAGTATAAGGAATTAATATTGAAGATTGTCTGAGCAACAAAGGGTTGATTTATGAAAGTCCTTCTTGAGTGTAAAAACAGAACTCTTCTTCTCTTCTCCGGGCTAAAAGTTTTAAGATTTTTAAAATTTACTATTTTAAATCAATGGTCATTGTAGCTTCTAAAATGATTATCTAAATTATAAATATTTGAATAAAATAATAACTTTTAACCCGGATACTAAAAGATAAGCTCAATGGATAGACATTGGGCTGCTACGAACCATATCATACAAAAATTAGCCGTTTGATTTGGTTATTTTTTTAAATTTTCATTTTATGAGAAAAAGAGAAACAATGTTTGACATTTTATAAAAAAAATTAGAGAATGTATAAAAATAATTTTCTAAGAAAAGAAAAAAATATATATATATTTTTTAAAAAAAATAAAAATCAAATCAAATGCTCTTAAGAAATTCATAGAGTTGTTGGTGCTGAAATCATAGCTAATTAAATCGGTATTTTGATATTGGTGAAGATTCAAAATAAAAAATTATTATATCTAATAATTGTTGGGTCTTTTATTGCAAATGCAAACTGAATGCAGGCATAATGATGGTATACCACCGTTTTCGACTAAGTCGAGACTAGAGTTAGACTTTATCTCTTTAAGACGAATTTGTCCCGCACACGGTGCTCACGAAATACGGCAATCGTCGCCAAAGATACAACGACTTTTATCTTGCGATAGCAGCACTGCAAATCGTAAGACCTCCAAACCGAGGAAGCTTCTTGCATGAACTCTCCAATGCAAGAATGCAATGCTTGCTTTGCTTGGAAGGAAGTGAGTGAATGAATGAGTATGTGAGAGACTTTATTTATACATATGAAAGGGTATAAGAACCTCTTGGTTCAATTAGATCTCATCCATCCATTTCAAAATGGGTGATGTAGATCGCATCCTTTCCCAAGAGGCATACTATCTCTTCATTAGATGCACCCTTTAATCATCCAAAAGGCATTTAAACCTTTTTGATTATTTTTTCATTTATAATTTCTAATAATCCCCCACATAAATGGAAAATAATGCATGCATATTATCACCTAAGAAGAGTTCAATCGATAAGTCAATGCATCGGGAGAGGTAACTTGTGGCTTTGAACCTTCCGTAGTGGAATGCTATCGAGCATACTAGGCTGCGTAGTGAGCGTGATGTCTTGAATTACTCAGTTGTTTGTGTATACTAAGACAATAACATTCACACAAAGATTTATCTCACTTACTTTGGGTTCTCATGGTTGGTTCCGTTTTGGCCATGGATACCATCTTGGATTCATGAGTGTTTTATTGAAACGATCAAGTTTTCACACTCACATAGGTGACACTTCTATCAAGAGTATCCTATCATACTCCACCTTATAAAGGTATAGAAGTGATTAAAAGCATAAGCTTAACCTCACTACATGTGATAGGACAACACAAGTTCATCCTAGGATTGAGATAGAGATAATGATAATATATCTCGTGTGCTGTAACACAACTTCTGTAACTTCGTTGTCATATTGAACCAAGATCTTGGGATCTCCAGTCAACAAGGTTGGGTTACTGCTATAATCGTTTTTAGTTGTAGATTTTTAATCTCATTCCTCTTGATGAGCAGTATACTTGATCTCGACTTAGCCCCTTCGTAAAAGGATCTGTCAAATTATCTTTAACATAATTGATTGCAATCACTCCGTTCGAGATCAACTGCCTAATGGTATTGTGTCTACGACGTATATGTCGAGACTTACCATTATACATACTACTCTGTGCCCTTCCAATCGCCGATTGACTATCATAGTGTATAAGTACGACGGGCATGGGTTTCGTCTAGTTCAGAATATCTTCCAAGAAATTCCTTAGTCATTCAGCTTCTTCAACTGCTTTGTCTAATGCTATAAACTTGGATTCCATAGTTGATCGAGTTATGCATGTCTGCTTTGTGGATTTCCAAGATGCCACTCCTCCACCGATTGTGAATACATACCCACTAGTGGATTTGAAATCTTTTGTATCTGATATCCAATTAGCATCACAATATCCCTCTGACAGTGGGGTACTTTCCGTAATGTAATCCATAGTTCATAGTATATTTCAAATATCTAAGAACTCATATCAATGCTTTCCAATGAGTGTCGTTTGGATTACTCGTAAAATGACTCAACTTGTTGACCATACAGGCAATATCCGAACGTGTGCAATTTGTGAGATACATCAAGCTGCCTATTATCTGAGAATATTCCAATTACGATATGGACTCACCATAGTTTTTCGCTAAGCGTTGACTTAGATCCATATGTATTTTTACTGTAGAGAGATCGTTCGCATTGAACTTTTTCAATACTGACTCTACATAATGAGATTGTGTCAAAACTATCCCATCGGATGTCTTGAGAATTTTAATTCCCAATATAACATCTGCTAGACTCATGTCTTTCATATCAAAATTCTTGGTCAACATTTTCTTTGTACTCATGATTACCTCATGATTACTGCCCATTATAAACATGTCGTCTACGTATAGACAGATCATTACATGACCTTCAGGTGTGTTTTTGATATAAATGCATTTGTCACATTCATTTATTTTGAATTCGTTTGACAGCATTATTTTGTCAAATTTTTCATGTTTTGTTTAGGTGCTTGTTTAAGTTCGTACAACGACCTAATATGTCGACACACCTTTTTCTCTTTTCCTGGAGCTACGAACCCCTTGGGTTGCTCCATATAGATTTCTTCTTCCAACTCACCATTTAAGAACGCAATCTTAACATCCATTTGATGTATTTCAAGGTCATACAGTGTTGCGATGGCTATCAGCACTCGTATGGATGTACTCCTTGTCACCGGTGAGTAGGTATCAAAGTAGTCAAGGCCTACCTTTTGTTTGTACCCTTTGGCTACAAGTCTGGCCTTATACTTGTTAATTGATCCATCAGCTTTATACTTGTGTTTTAGTATCCACTTACAACCTAATGGTTTGATACCAGAAGGAAGGTCTACTAGTTCCCAAGTATGGTTATTCATGATGGACTCGATTTCACTATTGACGGCTTCTTTCCACATTGAGGCGTCAAGACTAGAGAGAGCTTCACTTAATGTTCTTGGGTCCATTTCCGACATAAAAGTCATGAAGTCTGGTCCGAACGATTTCTCAACTCTAGCTCGTTTGCTCCGATGTGGCTCTTCGCTTTGATTGTCAATAGTCCTTTTACGACAACTAAGTTCAGAAACGTCATTTTCGTTAGAACTTCCATTGTTATCACTTTGAACGTTTCCCTTCTTATTTATGAATATGTTTTCAAAGTATATCGCATTTCGAGATTCTATGGTTGTTCCCACATGAATATCAGGAATGTCTGACTTGTGAACTATGAATCGATATGCACTACTATTATGGGCATATCTGACAAATATCACATCGAACGTTTTAGGTCCGATCTTTACTTACTTTGGCTTAGGTACATCGACCTTTGCTAAGCACCCCCATACCTTTAGGTATTTGTATGATGGCTCACAGCCTTTCCATAGTTCATATGGTGTTTTATCATTTTTCTTGTGAGGAATTTTGTTGAGAATGTGGTTTGTTGATAGTATAGCTTCCCCCCACAAGTTCTGGGGTAAGTCTGAATTTATCAACAAGGCATTCATCATTTCTTTTAGTGTCCGATTTTTACATTCGGCAACACCATTTGATTGAGGCGAGTAAGGTGTCGTTGTTTGATGGATAATGCCAGATTCTGAACAAAACTCATCAAACGGTGCACCATATTCTCCTCCTCTATCGCTATGAATTATTTTAATTCGTTTATCAAGTTGATTTTCAACTTCTATTTTATAGGTTTTGAAAGCTTCTAAGGCTTCATCTTTACTTCTTAAAAGAAAGACATAACAGAATCTCGTGCAATCATCGATAAAAGTAATAAAATACTTTTTACCTCCTCTAATATGCATGAATTTTAAGTCACATAGATCACTATGTATTAACTCTAGAGGAGTTGTTGACCTTTCCATCGAATGAAAAGGTAGTCTCGTCATTTTTGCTTCCACGCACACTTCACATTTGTGTGTTTCGTCAACATTGACGTTTGGTAATAAATTTAACTTGACGAGACGTTTCAGAGTATTATTATTGACATGCCCAAGTTGATTATGTCACAAATTAAAACACTCAACAACATAGCTGGAAGCTTTTATTTTATTACCATTAAATTCACGGTGTACAGTCATTACAACCATTTTGAACAGACTCTGTTCTAAGTACCCTTCACCTACGAATACACCATTTTTCGTAAGTATAAAGTTGTTTGACGGGAACACTAGTCTGAAACCGGCCTTAACAAGTGTTGATCCAGAAACTAAGTTTTCCTAATGTCGGGAACATGGAGTACATCAATGAGCGTTAGCTCTTTCCCAGACGTTATTTTCAGAACAACTTTCCCGAGTCCGACAATCGGGGATGTCATGGAATTGCCCATATAGAGCTTTCTTCCATTTATCGGAGTATACTTAGAGAACATTGCCTTATTAGAACAGATATGACGGGTTGCTCCAGTATCGATCCACCACTGCTTCAGGTTATCCACCACCGTGTTGGCTTCAAACACGACTGCAGTGAGTCAGAAGTTTTGACTTGGTTCACAGTGTCTTTCTGGCTCTTGGTTGGTTTCTTCAGGCGTCTGCAATCCTTGGACATGTGTCCTGGCTTTCCGCAGTTGTAACATGTGCCCTTGAATTTCTTGCCTTGAGCATTCTTTTTGGATTGCTTCGGCTTTTTGGCTTTTGGCTTTTGGCTCAGCCAGGTTGGGCATCTCGTCGACTGCCCGCTTCATTCTTCCAGAGTCAGATATCTTTCAATTATCTTCCTCTATTTGTAGCCTCAGGATTAGGTCTTCAAGTCCCATCTCCTTTTGCTTGTGCTTTAGGTAATTTTTGAAATCCTTCCACGATGGAGGGAGTTTCTCGATTACCGCAGCTACTTTGAACGACTCATTCAGCTTCATGCCTTCGGCATCCAGATCATGCATTATCAGTTGTATGTCTTGGACTTGAGATGTTACACTCTTGGAATCCAACATTTTGAAATCCAGAAATTGGTCGACAATGAATTTCTTCAACCCAGTGCTTTCAGTTTTGTATTTCTTTTCAAGTGACTCCCATAGAGATTTTGTCATCTCTATTGAATAATACACGTTATATAATGCGTTGTCCAATGCGTTGAGAACGTAGTTAAGGCACAGGAAATCTCCGTGCGACCATGCATCGCATGCAACCTTACTATCGGAATTACCTTCCGCAGCGGCTGGCGGGTCTTCATGCAAAAACCGTACAAGGTTTAATGTTGTCAGGTATAACAGCATCTTCTGCTGCCATCTTTTGAAGTTGGCTCCGTTGAACTTTTCCGGCTTCTCTTCGGTTGGAATGGCGGTTGGAACGTCATTGATTCCAGCCATCAGTTTGCATGAAGAAAATTCGTCTTAAAAATGTTGGGTCCTTTATTGCTGATGCAAACTGAGTGCAGACAGAATGATGGTATACCACCGTTTTCAGCTAAGTTGAGGCTAGAGTTAGAATCTATCCCTTTAAGACGAATTTGCCCCGCACACGATGCTCACGGAATATGACAATCGTCTCCCAAGATACAACGACTTTTATCTTGCGATAGCAGCACTGAAAATCGCAAGACCTCCTAACCGAGGAAACTTCTTGAACTCTCTAATGCAAGAATGCAATACTTGCTTTGCTTGGAAGGAAGTGAGTGAATGAATGAGTATGTAAGGGACTTTATTTATACATATGAAAGGGTATAAGAACCTCTTGGTTCAATTAGATCTCATCCATCCATTTCAAAATGAGTGATGTAGATCGCGTCCTTTCCTAAGAGGCATACTACCTCTTCATTAGATGCACCCTTTAATCATCCAAAAGGCATTTAAATCCTTTTAATTATTTTTCCATTTATAATTTCTAACAATAATTTTGACTAAGTGTGCAGAAAATCCCTAATTGAGGCTAGGTAAAAAAATCTTGATTGAGTAGATTAGGCAAAGAAGCCCTTGTTGAGTGAACCCGGTAAGGAAGTCCTAGTCAAGTGGACTAGGTAGAAATTTTGATAGATCGAGGACATCGGGCAGAAGTCCTAGGGATTGAGGACACTAGGAAGGAAGCCCTAAGAGTCTCAGACAACAGGTAGAAGTCTATGTTGGTTGAGAATCGGATGTCTAGCAGAAAGTCTCAAACGTTAAGATCGAATGCTGAGTAAAAGTCCAAATAGATCTGAAGGACCAGATGCTTGATAAACAGGTAAATTCTCATGAGAGAAGAGCATGAGGGCGTGTTTCCTATAAAGGAATAGTAGGTGTCAGTATTGTTAGTGCAGGTTTCATTAACGATCTAACTTAGGTTTTGATGAATGATAAAATAAGTTAAGTTAGGTTTATTGTGATTTAACGGGTTAACTAAGTGTGCAGGAGAAGTCCAGATAGGTCAACGGGCTGACCGTATATTTGGCAAGAAATCCAGTTAGGTCGACGGGCTGACCGGATAGCTGGTATGAAGTTCAAATAGGTTGACGGGCTGACCGGATATCTGACACGAAGTCTAGTTAGGTCAACGGGTCGACTGGATAGCGGGCACGAAGTCCAGACAGGTCAACGAGCTGACCGGATGTCTGGCAAAGCGATAAGTTAAGGTAAGTCATTGGAGGGAAGTAACTTGATGAGGGTGTGTTCTCCATTTGAGGAAACAGTAGGTGTTGATCTAACTTAGATCCATTTCGGAAATTTAAGTTGAGATCTTGACTAGATTCTGGTCTCGAGGAGATAGAATCTAATTACTACTCTACTTGTTATATATTGAGTTAACTTTGTTTTGCAGGGTAGTATAATTTTTATTTACCTCGGACTAACTTTTTCTTACAGGAAAATGGTTTGCTGGAAAAGGTGGTTCGGGCACCAGGAGTGGTCCGGGCGCTCGGAACTGGTCCGGGCACCCGGAACTGGTCCGAGCGCTCGGAATGCCCAAGGCTTATCTGCTCGCCAGCATGGAGCGCACTGATTGGTTGGCCGACGTCACGGTCCAGGCACCCTAAAGGGATCCAGGTGCCTGGAAATGCCTATATAAGCAGCCTTCCACTAGGAGCACGAAACACAAGCTTCTTCTGCTATTACTTTCTTGTGTGCTGCTCCAAAGATGCTTCTGCGACTCCACGATGCGACTACGATGGCCGAGTGACGCTGCTCCAATGACCGAACAACACAACTCCAACAACAGAGTGACGCGACTCCACGACGCGACTCTGACGGTCGAGTCAACGAAGGCTCTGAACCAAGCAAAAATTGGTTTGTTAGCGTTGTTTTCAATTTTCTCTTCCGTTGCGTACTCGATTTAATTCTCAATTTTCGACGATTGCTATTCAACCCCCCCCCCCCTCCTCTAGCATTCTTCACGATCCAACAAGTGGTATCAGAGCAGGTACCGCTTTGATTTGGTGCAACTACCAATCAAGCAAAGGGAGTGAAAATTTTCTATTTTCTTGTTTTCAGTTTTTAGTTTTTTCAACACAATCCAAATTGGTACAATTACCTCTTTGGAAACATTTTCTCGTAGCAAACCAATCTGAACTGGTGCAACACCAATTCAGTGTTAATATTTTTATTTTTATCCTACACTACTAATCTAAGATCAAAAGTCTTGGGATAATTTCTATTTTCTTTATTGTATGCAAGAGCAATGGCCCAAAATACGAGATACAAGTTGTCCGCCCCCCTCTTCAATGACGATGACTTCCTATACTAGAAGAAGCGAATGGAGGTCTATCTAAAGATCGACTTCAACCAGTGGTTCAGCATCACTAGAGGCTACAAGGCTCTCGTCGACAACTCCAGAAATCCAATGAACCCGAAACATTGGAATCTAGAAATGAAGAAGAAAGCCCAGACCGACTTCAAAGCTCTCAACACACTACAATGCGGGCTAACGAAGAAAGAGCTGAACCATGTGGGCCTACACAAAAATACGAAAGAGCTGTGGGACAAACTCATCGAATTGCACGAGGGAACCAGCGACGCGAAGGTAACCAAAAGAGACCTCTACTTGAATAAATTATTTAATATAAAAATATAGGAAGGAGAATCAGCGAGTCAACTCCACGCGAGGATAAAGGGCACCCTCAACGGGCTCCACACCATCGTCCACCAAATGGAGAACCACGATTTGATAAGGTATGCCCTAAACGCATTTCCTCGAAATACACTGTGGGCATCCATCGTGAATGCTTACAAGATTTCGAAGAATCTTTCTAAATTAAAACTTGATGAATTATTTTGTGAACTCGAACTCCATGAGTAGACTAATTCAAAATAGGACGAGAAAGGTATTACCCTTTTTGCAGGTTCCTCAAAGGAAAAGTCAAGAACCAAACTTGAACTTGAAGGTGAGTCTGACCAAGACTCAGAAGATAAAGAATACCTGGTGAACTTAGTAAGAAAAATATTCACCAGGAGAAAGAAGAACTTCAGCAGAAATGACCAATAGAAGATCAACTCCACCAACGACCCTAACAACAAAAATGTGACCTGCTTCGGATGTAACAAAAAGGGTCACTACAAGAACGAGTGCCCAAAGCTGAAGAACGACAAATCTAAGATAACCAAGAAGAAAGCACTAAAGGCAACGTGGGACGAATCGTCTTCAGATGAATCAGATGTTGAAGATCAAAAGCACCGAAGCTACCTCGCGCTGATAGCCCGCGAATCAGAATCAGAGGATGAATTTGAAGACGGGTCCGAACCCGAATCGAGCCACGAGTCCATACTCATTTCTGAAGGTTCTGATGAGGTATACTTTAATTTAAGAAAAAAGTTTTTTAAAGTCATTGCATGCTTAAATAAAAAATTAACTGAACAAGAAAATCAAAACAAGATACTCCTTGAGGAAAATCAACACCTCAAGGAACAAATTGAAAATTCTAATCCAAATCAAGTTGTAAAATATGAGGAGGAAAACTCAACATTAAAAATTGAAATTGACAAACTTAAACGGCTGTTAGAAAATTTTACAACTAGATCCAAAATCTTGGATCTAATTCTTAAAAATCAAAAGACTGTATACAATAAATCCGGGCTTGGACACAAGCCCAGTTCAATAAATAAATCATTTATATCACTAGTAAATCAAAATAAAACACAAACTAAAGCTTGGATTTCAAAAGTGTGCCTAACTACACAAGTAGAAATTAACCAATACTATATACCCCAAAATAAAATATATTATGTAAAATCAAATAACTCAAATCTAAATCCAAAACCTAAAACTATATCAACTAAACCAAAGTCAAACCATAGAAAGAACTACAGAACCAACTCAAACCCAAACTATCATTAAGTCTATTATAATTACAAAAGTAACCGACATAAACTCAAAACCAAAACTTAAAAAAAAATCCAGATCAATAATTCAGGGAGAGACTCCAAACTAGTTGGCACCTCCAAAAATAACCTACCGGTAGGGTAATTAGGATTATCTTAAAAAGGGACAAAAAGTTTAACTGACCTACGGTACTAGTGAAGTTTTGGATGATAGTAGGTTAGGGAAGCTCTGTCTATGCATGTCTAGGAAGATATGACTTCGACTTGGTGCATTTGACTTAGTAAAACTAACTGAAACTACCCCTTACGAATTCTAACTAGTTAGATCAAGGTTTTATACTAAGTTCAGTGGATAGGACTATTTGAAAAACTTTGAAGGTATGGTTACTCTAATGATGTCCAAGTGACTCACCATAGCCCAAAAGTTTATCCAAACAATGTCTGTTTGTTGAGCCCAAAGCTAAACCTGAATCTAACACAAACTTAAACCAAACCCTGAAATTGAACTTAACTCATCTCATAAAAATTATAAGATTACCTAATTGAAACATAGATTGGGTGAGATGATTGAGAATTTAAATTGAATTAAAAATTAAATTAAATTAAAATTAAAATTAAATTAAAACTAAATTATATTAAATTATAATTAAATTAAATTAAATTAAAATTAAATTAAATCTAAAATTAAATTTAAATTTAATTAAAACTTAAATTAAATTAAAACTAAATTAAAATTAAATTAAATTAAAACTAAATTAAAATTAAATTAAAACTAAATTAAAATTAACTTAAATTAAAACTAAATTTAAATCAAATTAAATTAAATTAAAAATAACTTAAAACTAAATTAAAATTAAATTAAATTAAAACTAAATTTAAATCAAATCAAATTAAATTAAAAATAGATTAAAACTAAATAAAATTAAAACTAAATTAAAAATAAATTTAAATTAAATTAAAACTAAATTATATTAAAACTAAATTAAAATTAAATTAAATTAAATTAACATTAAATTAAAACTAAATTAAATTAAATTAAATTAAAACTAAATTTAAATTAAATCAAATTAAATTTACATTTAAATTAAATTAAATTAAACTATGATTAAATTTAAAAAACTTAAATCAGTTAACTTAAAATTAACTTAAAATTCAAATTAACTTAAAATTAACTAAACATTCAAATTAACTTAGAATTCAAACTAACTTAAAATTAACTTAACATTTAAATTAACTTAAAATTCAAATTAACTTAAAATTAACTTAACATTAACTTAAAATTTAAATTAACTTAAAATTAACTTAACATTAAAATTAAATTAAATTAACTTAAAATTTATCTTTTAAATTAAATTAACTTAAATTAAATTAAAATTAAATTTGAAAAAAAAAGTCAAAAGTCAGAAACTAGGGACGGGTGCCCTTGGTATTCGACTCCGGGCGCCCCGCCCCGCCCCGCCACCCTACTCCAACCGCCCGAACCTCTGGACGCCCGAACTGCCCTATAAAAGGGGCAGTAGGGGCGTCCCCAAAGACTTGCATCTCCACCTTTTTCTTTTGCAAAGGCCTTCACCGGGCTTTAACGTAAATGGAATAGAGGGGGGGGGGGGGGGGGGGGGGAATAATGTTCATGGCTTTCATGCTCGTTTCAGAAATATGCAGTGGAATAGAAATAAACGAAAAATGGTCGCTAACACCAAGGGTTTTACTTGGTTCGGAGCTTGTGGCGACTCATACTCCAAGGCCCACACTCGTTGAACGTTTACTTCGGGCAATTGCTATCAACTCAGAAGTTACAATTTGAAGTACAATATAAATGAAAAACTTATACCGATAAACAAGGAATTAGTAAACTTGAAGCTTCTGATCTTCGGAGTCGAGTTGCAACTTTATCGGATCGTTCTCTGAGTAGCACACGGAAGACGGATTGCGATTTTGAGTTATTTCTTTGCTGCTACTCGAACTGGCCTTAAGTAGGTCATTGAGGGTGCCTCCAACTGCATGGAGGGCACCCTTAAGCTTCGAGTCAGCCGTGTGTGGATGAGCTCCGCACTGCTCGTAGCTTATCTGCCTGAGGGGGCCCTCCACCTAGCATCTAGGGTGCCTCCTGCTCTGCTACACGGAGTCTTCAAGCAGTGCACCCGAGGCACCTCTAAGTTCCATGGAGGGCACCTCGTGTACTGTTCATCCGAGACTTTAAGGTTTTTTCACTCCCTGCAAGATGTGTTAGTCCAAAATACAAAACATATCCTGCAAAACAGAGTTTAGCACAATAATATAAGAAATAATAAATCATTTTGACAATCTCCGAATTGTCCGGTTCTGACTTCGGATTTTAATTCAAAAATCCTAGGTCGAACCGACGCCTATTGTTCCCTCATCGGGGAACGCATCCTCACCTACTCCACTCAGGAGAGTTTACCTATTGCCGGTCCAATCCTCCAGACTGACTGGGCTTTTGCTTAGCACCCGAGCCTTCCGGTCTTCATGCTGGACATCCGCTTCACGACCCGCCCAGACTTCCACCCGGTTTGCGACACCGGGATTTCAACCTAGAGTCCCCGACTCTAGGAGTTTTGCCCGAAGCACTCGACCTGCCAAGACTTTCCGCCTACGGTTACCACCCCTAGGACCTAGGATTACCACCCCCTAGGATTTTCCCTTTACCTAACCGCAGCTAGGACTTTTCCTCACATAAGGTTACCACCCCCTAGGACCTAGGGTTACTGCCCCTAGGGTTTTCCACCTGCCTAACCGCAGCTAGGACTTTTACCTAGGTACACTTAGGACTTTCCTGCAAACTCATTCAAATATGTTAGGACAATGTATTGCTTAACCTCCAACTAGGACTTTAGCCTTGCCTAACCCTCGAGTTAGGACTTTATCTTGCCTAACCTCCAGTTAGGACTTTATCCTTGCCTAGTTAGGACTTTGCCAATCAAGTATCCGGTCCTCCATCACCTACTTGACTTTCTTCTCACATATCGTCAAATATCCGATCAACCTTGACCTACTTGTCCTCTTTTAGATATTTTCTAAATATATATCTAAACATTGAAACTCAAATTCAAATCCATTCAAGCATAGTCAAATTGGTCAACCTTGACCTAGGGACTATTGCACTAATAATCGACCCTTATGTAAAGTGGAGATTGATATCATAGCCTAAATTTTGACCCTGACTATGTCCAAGTCAGGAGAGTTTTGTCCTTGAAAAGGGTATCAATGATATGATATACATTTGACCCTTGTATTAAAGGGAGGTAGATATCGTTGTCTTGATCTTGACCCCGAGTATATCCGAATTGATGGAGTTTAGGCTCTGAAAAGGACATCGAGGGGATGATATGAATTCAACCCTTGTGTGAAGGGAGGTTGATATCATAGCTTGAATTTCAATCCCGACTATGTCCAAGTCGGGGGAGTTTGGACCTTGAAAAAGACAGTGGTGATACGATATGTGCTTGACCCTTATATGAAAGGGGAGGTTGATATCATAGTCTAGATCTTAACCCCAACTACGTTCAAATCAGGGGAGTTTAGGCCCTAAAAAGGAAATTGATGATACGATATGTGTTTGGCCCTTGTGCAAAGGGGATGTTGATATCGCAATTTGGATCTCGAGCCCGACTATATCTTAGTCGGAGAAGTTTGGGAGACAGGACTTAAGTCTAATGAAAATATTTTTTCATTGATAAAAAAGGGGAAGCACAAAGCTTAGATAATGCTCGAAAGAAACTGAATGATACAAGAGCTGCTTAGGAAGAATATGACTTTAAGTGATTGACACTTCATGGTTGGTCCAGTTTCTTGCCGTGTGAGTCTTGCAAGTAGTATGCTCCGGAATTTAGTTGTGAATCATCCAATAAGGTCCCCATTGTCATTCCAACTTGTTAATGTTTTCGACGGGCATGACCTTCTTTCAGACTAAGTCTCCGACTTGGAAGGCGCAAGGGATGACTCGCTTATTGTAGGTCTAACACATCCTTTGTCGGTAGATGGTGAATTAGGTGTCTACTTTTTCCCTAGTTTCCATGATCAAGTCAAAATCAAGGTGCCACTAATCAGAGTTGCCATAATCATAGGTGCTTCTCTGAGTAGATTATTCTCCAACTTCTACTAGGACGACTACTTCTCCACCGTAAATGGGATGAAAGAGAGTCATCCTTATAATCTCCCGAGGAGTAGTTCATATTGAAGGATTCTCCTTGAGAATGGAGGGCCTCGGGGGACCTTTGCTTTGCCAGATATGGGAGCTTTTACCTTGAGAGGTTCCCGATGTGGCATCTCTCCTAAAGATTCCCAATAAGACTCCCTCATTGTCAATGTACTGATCTAAGTGAGTAATGCAACCTGATGCATTTCTGTAGGCCGGGTTGACCTATGATGAGGTGCCTATGGCACTCTTTCTGATCGAGGCACTATCTCAGTTGGAGAGTTGGGTGCAGGCCATGTTGATTGTTGGGGTTGTCCTTGCAACACTGCTTGCATCATCGCAATAACCAACTTGTCGAAATACTCTGTTGCCATGGCGATAACATTAGGTCTTCCAGTATCATCCATATTCTAGTATCATTTTAAATTAAAGTTTCACTTTGAAAACTCAAGTCCAAAAACTTAAGGATTCATTAGAACAGTTCACTATTGGAATGGTTCACTTTAGGTTCTAAATATCTTGATATGATTCTTGAAAAATAAAAGGTCATATATAATCGATCCAGCTTAGAATATAAGGCTAAGTTTCATTTTAAATCATATTTATCAATTGTTAATCGAACCACTAGAAATCAAGTCCAAGTATGGGTCCCTAAATCAAAGGTGCGATAAATGTAGATCGTGAAATACAAGTAGATGTGCGGTAAACAATAATTAATAACATGCATAATCTATGTACATCAACTATGTCCGAGTAAGGGGAGTTTAAGCCCTGAAAATGTCAGTGGCAATACAATATGTCGTCGACCCTTATGCAAAGAGGAGATTAATATCGCAGCCTGGATCTTGACCCTCACTACGTCCAAGTCAAGGGAGTTCTGTCGCTGAAAATGGTATTGGCGATATGATATGCACTTAACCCTTGTACAAAAAGGAGTTTGATATTGTAGGCTGGATCTTGACCCTGACTATGTCCGAATTGGTGGAATTTAGGCCCTGAAAAAGACATCGGGGGTATGATATGAAGTCAACCCTTGTGCAAAGGGAGGTTGATATCATAGCTTTGATCTCGACCCTGACTATGTTTGAGTCGGAGGAGTTTGAGCTCTAAAAATAAGAATGATGATACGATATGCGCTGAATTCTTGTACAAAAGAAAAGGTTGACATCGTAGTCTCGATCTCACCGATTAAGTTCAAATAGGGGGAGCTTGTGCCCTAAAAAGGACATTGGTGATATGATATGTGTTCGACCCTTGTGTAATGAGGATGTTAATATCGCAGCTTGGATCTCGACCCCGACTATGTCCGAGTTGGAGGAGTTTGGGAGACAGGACCCAAGTCTAACAAAAATATTTTTCATTGATAAAAAAGGGGAAGCACAAAGCTTAGATAATGTTTGAAAGACAACTGAAGGATACAAGAGCTGCTTAGGAAAAATATGGCTTTAAGTGATTGATGCTTCATGGTCGGTCCAGTTTCTTGCTGTGTGAGTCTTGCAATTAGTATGCTCCAGAATTTAGTTGTGAATCATCCAATAAGGCTCCATTGTGGTTCCAGTTTATTAATATTTTCGACAGGCTTGACCTTCTTCCAGACAAAATCCCCGACTTGGAAGGTGCAAGGGATGACTTGCTTATTATAGGTCTAACACACCCTTTGCCAGTAGATGATGAATTAGGCGACTTCTTTTTCCCTAGTTTCCATGATCAAGTCGAGATCAAAGTGGTACTGATCAGAGTTGTCATGACCATAGGTGCTTCTCTGAGTAGATTATTCTCCAAGTTCCACTAGGACGATTACTTCTCCACTGTAAACATGATGAAAGACAGTCATCCTTATAATCTCCCGAGGAATAGTTCATCTTGAAGGATGCTCCTTGAGAAAGGAGGACTTCAAGAGACCTTTTCTCTGCCAGACAGAGGGTCCCGATGTGGGGTCTCTCTCGAAGACTCCCTCATCGTCGACGTACCGATCTGAGTGGGGAATGCAACCTGAGGCGTTCCTACGAGGCGGGTTGACCTATGATGAGGCTCTTGCGGCACTATTTTCAATCGAGGCACTATCTCAGTTAGAGACTTGGGCATAGGCGATGTTGATTGTTGGAGTTGTCCTTGCAACATTGCTTGCACCATCATAATAACCAACTTATCGAAATACTTTGTTGCCATGGCGATAACGTTAGGTCTTCTAGTATCATCCATCAATAATGTCTCAATTCAGATCTTAAATCTTTGTTCCCATAAACAACGTCAATTTGATCATGCTTAAGAACACCGACGAACAAGCCACCAGTGAGTTGGTGTGGATGTTGACTTTGTCGTCGTTCACCTTGGCACAACGAGGACTAGTGGTGAGATCCATCAGGGTCCAGGGAAAGTGTACAAGAAATAGAGGGTTAAAATGACAGCTGAGTGGTTTTCCAATGCAACCATTATGACGCTCAAGTAAGTTTCCGACAGGATAGTATAAAGAAGGGGAAGATGAATAGTGGTCTAGGGTTTTAGATGTGTGTGAGCGTGCATCTGTGCTTATTGGATTGGGCTACCTTTTATAGAGTTACAACTATATTCCACGTACTCTGAGATCTATGTTGGTGTTATCCACATTTCTTAAAATAAATGACTATGTTGCCCACCTCTTATGGACTAAACGGCAGTGTTTCTCACTTTCTTCAAGAAATAACGACTACTTTATCCGTATCTTCAGCGAGCTATTGCTTATCACCTTGGTTGTCGGCCATCGAAGGCGTCACTTTAGTTAGTCAAGGTGATCCTGAATCAAGATCAACACAGAGTCAAACTCATCATGGAGTCAGGGTTGTGTGTAATCGGGGTTGATACAGGTTATGATAAGCAGGTCTAAGAAATGATCTGGCAGTCAAGGTGATGTCAGTCAAGGTCAAGGTGACGTGGTAGTCAAAGTTGGGATAGTAGTATACCCCCCATCTAACCTCGTTGTTTCACCCAGTATCAAGGTTCTTGGATTTAGCTTGCACAGTGTGAGCTTGGCCGGATAAAAGACTGGCCAAGCCTAAAGCACTCAGCATCATAAAGTTTTATGTGCACTCAACCTGATGAAAGACTGATCGAGCCTAAAGCATTTAGTATTATAAAGCTCTATGTGCACTTGACCGGATGAAATACTGGTCAGGTCTAAAGCACTCAACATCATAAAGCTCTATGTACGCCCGTTCGGATGAAAGACTGACTAGACCCAAAGCACTCAGTATCATAAAGCTCTATGTGTGCCCGACCGGATGGAAGACCGGTCGGGCCTAAAGCAGTCAGCATCAAAAATCTCTATGAGTGCTTGACCAAATGAAAGACAGGTCAAACCTAAAGCATTCAGCATCATAAAGCTCTATGTGCGCTCGACCCGATGAAAGACCGGTCAGGCCTAAAGCAATCAGCATCATAAATCTCTCCGTGTGCGTCTGACCCAAATCTTTCCATATATGTCTGAATGGATAAAAGGTCGGTCAAATTCGAGGCGGTTAACCTCATAAAGCTCTTCATATACAATCGGTAATAAGGCCGACCACAATTAAGAAACTTAGTTGCATACTTATTATTGAATGGATTTTTAGTACACAGAGTTTATCAAAGGGTTATGTAAGCAGATTTCTTGCATGGTTAACGTATTATATAAATCTCTGGCCGAATTTATGACAGCATTCAATACATAATAGAGCAACTCAATGTAAGGACAAGCATAAAGATGGTCATCCTTAGGCTTGTTAGCTGGCCTAGATATATCCAGCAGACAAGTAGCAAACAACATTTTAACAACCTGTCAGAGTTGTTAGAAAATATTCCTTTGGGACCTCCTTCAGAAGCTATCTTGTTTCCTATTGGGCACTCATTTGTGACACCATACTCTTGTAATAGCTTCATCAAAGGTCTAAGCCATAAGCGATAAAAGAGGTACATCTACGGGTAGATAAAAGATTCCTCGAATACTCATTACACAACAAACTGACAAACTCCTACACATGATGCCACCTCATGATCACGGAGGTTATGAGAGGTGGTATGAAAAGGGGGGGGGTCCTATTCATTGGTGAAGTATGCAATCTACATCATTTGAGCTCTATTCTCGCATGAGCACTTCTCTGTTCTTGATTCCTCCATCCAGGACCGTACTAACTTGAGCGTCGGAATGCGTTGCTAGGGATCCCCTTTCTTGGTCTTTGATCACTAACTCTTTGTTGGATTGTCGGCGTGTGCACAGGATCGCAAGGAAGCTTTGCCAAGAAAGGAAAAGTCTTGCTTGAGTCAAACATCCATCCATCATCACCAGTGCACCATCTCTGTAGCTCTCAAACATTATCAAATTTGGCGTCGTTTGTGGGAATCTTCGCCTAATCTAAGGCTTAGAGATGGAAGACGCTAAAAAACTCACCACGATTACTTTAACGCAAGAGGAGCTAGAGATGATCATTAACACTCAAGTGCAGAAGGCACTGCAACAACAGCAACAAACGGCTACTAGTGGTACGCTGCCACTACCAAATCCTATAACATTAACAACATCCCACCAGAGGGAGAGAGGAGCATAGGAAGAAGTCTCCCATTTTCTTCGTGCACCTCCCTCACCAATTTGGCTTCCTAGAACACTTTTTTGTATGCCGCTCGACCACATGAACCATGAGGAACTACACCAAGAATCCTCTAGAGAGGTACCTGTTTGAGAGGGTCTCAAAGGAAAAGCTCCGATGACTGATAACTCTCCTAAGCGAATTAGTATCCCTTTCTCTCAATAGGTACTAGATGATAAATTACCAAATCATTATTAGGCCCTACATATAGGAGAATATTCAAGATCAACTGATCTGGAAGATCATCTCCTTATATTCGAAAATACTGCTCTTCTTCAATAATTTATGAATGGTGTAAAGTGCTGAATGTTTCTTACCACATTCGGCGGTTTGGCCCAACAATGCTTCAAGTGACTGCCGGACAACTCCATTTGTCTTTTCAAGGAATTTTTTAAAGTCTTTATTTATCATTTTTCCAGCAATCAGTGTTATCATAAGACTCCCTGGAGTCTCTTTTCACTCAAGCAAGGACCCAAAGAGACCCTTAGGGCTTATATTAAAAGATTTAATCAAGTGGCTATGAAAGTTCCCACAACCACTATGAAAATTTTGGTGAGCGCTTTTTCTCAAGGGCTTCGACTTCTTCCGTGATTTGGCTAGAAGACCTCCAAAGAATTTTGATCTTCTACTCGACTGAGTGACTGAATTCATTAATGTGGAAGAGACACAAGCCGCCCAAAAAAAGGAGGTCACCGCACCTACATCAACTCCAACCTCCGAGCGCGTGGCACTGCTTGCTCCTCCACCTAAAGGACCTCGGGTGGGTCCTCATTTTTATCACCAAGAACCACGACCTCAAGCCGTGCAACATGTGGAGGTCTCTCGAGAAGTGTCGCACTGGTGGTGTATATATCATCGGTCAACCACTCATGATATGTAGGAGTGTTATTCTCTAATAAATCGCCAAAACACCAATCAGAGATTTCATCGGCATATCCCTTCGCCCAATCATTGCCCTTATTGACAACTGAATGGGTCACCTATAAGAAATTAGCGTGAGATCGAGCGCCGTCAAAGAACACCCTCACCAACAATTGGTCGAGCACAAGTTCTAGCTTGGGTTCAACCAGATCTAACAGCTCGACAGGAGGAGAACCAGAACAATGTTGCCCAAGGCAACATTAACATAATAGTTGGGCGTCTAACTGATGGAGATTCCAATTGAGCAAAAAAGTCACATGGCCGACGGTTGGAGATTCATGCGGTCGGATGCAGCACCAAGCATGCGGTCGAGCTCAAGATTAGCTTCAGACTTAAAGATTTAGGAGGAGTGGAAGTGTTCTATGATGATGTTCTAATAATTAAGGCTGTTATAATCAATTATAATATTTCTCGTACTTTTTTTGATATAGGGAGCTCAGTTAACATCATTTTCAAGCAAGCGTTTGAGCAGTTACAGATAGACTCAAGTGAACTTTAGCTCATGACAACTCCGTTATATAAATTTATGGGTAATGAGGCCTAGCTTCTCGGCCAAATAAAGTTATTTATATCCTTAGGGGAGGAGCCCCTGATGAGAACGCGTCGATCAATCTTCATAGTTGTGGATGCGCCCTCGACCTACAATGTCATTTTGGGTCAGCCGACTCTAAATGAATTCTGAGAGGTCATCTCAACTTTTTGTCAAAAAATAAAATTCCCTGTGGATGACCAGGTGGGTGAGGTAAAAGGTGATCAATTGGTAGCACGCAAGTGTTATATAGAAATAGTTAAGATAGAAGCCAATGTCGCACGAAAAATTCAAAGAATAGAGGTCAATACTATCCAAGAAACACCACCCGTCCTAGTATATGAAGAGAAAGAAGAAGTATAGATTCAACCTGACTGGCCAGAAGCTACTACTCAGATAGCAGTCTACTTGGTTCCAGAACTCAAAGCCGAGTTGGTCAAATGTCTGACGTGCAATAGTGACGTCTTCGCCTGGACACTCGAAGAAGTGACAAGTGTATCACTCGAGATCATAGAGCATGTCCTCCATGTTCATCCGGATGCTCGTCTGGTCGAGCAGAGGAAGCAAGATTTTGGGGCAGATCAGAACAAAGTTATCAAGGAAGAGGTGGATAAATTACTGGAGGTGGGCTATATTTGGGAAGTTCAATTCCCAAGATGGCTGGAAAATGTTATCCTAGTGTCTAAACCAAGAAACAAGTGGAAAGTTTGCATAGACTTTAGAGATCTTAATAAAGCATGTCCTAAAGATTACTATCCACTGTCCCGTATTGATCAAGTGGTGGATTCTACCTCTGGGTGTGAATTCTTCTGTATGTTGGATGCTTACCAGGGATATCACCAAGTCTCACTCACCAAAGATGATCAGAAAAAGGTTGGCTTCATAACTACCAAGAGTACTTATTGTTATAATTTTATGTCCTTCGTACTAAAGAATGAAGGAGTGACCTATCAACGACTTATAAACAAGATCTTTCAGAAGCAAATCAGGTGAAATATAGAGGTTTATGTGGATGACATCCTTATCAAATCCATCCGGACGGGTGATTTGTACGCTGATGTGGAAGAGACCTATCAAACTTTGAGGTGATATGGATTAAAGCTCAATCCTAGTAAATGTTTGTTCGGAGCTAGAAGCGGATGATTCCTAGGATACATAGTGACAGAACGGGGAATCAAAGCCAACCCAAGTAAAGTATGGGCTCTTCAAGACATGACCCCTCCGTGTAACCTGAAAGAAGCACTAGAACATCCCACATCATCCCACAGAGTTATTAAAAACTTTAATAGTTTCTTATCCGTTAGACCAGTGGGGCATACATATAGTGGGTCCTTTTCCTTTGGCACCGGCTCAAAAGAGATTCTTATTAGTGAATGTGGATTATTTCTCAAAATGGGTGGAGACTGAACCGCAAGCCAAGATAACTGAACAAAAGATTATTAAATTTCTATAGCAACACATTATTTGCAAGTTCATAATTCCATACAAGCTGGTCTCAAATAATGGAAGGCAATTCCAAGGCAAGCAAATTCAGGAGTGGTGTTCTGGTTATGGTATTACACGGGCCTTCACATTTGTAGTTTATCCGTACAGTAATGGTCAGACCAAAGTAACAAATAGAGAAATCATCAGAGAACTTAAAACTAAATTAGATCATGTTGGAGGAAGCTAGGAGAATGAGTTACCCAACGTGTATAACCCCTCAGGAAGCTACAAGTATAACTCTCTTTTATCTAGTTTATGGTGATGAAGCAGTGGTCCTGATTAAGATTGGTATGGAATCTGATCGAAGGTGACTGTATGATGAAGATAATGTTGGTCAGTGCCTTATGGAGCTGGATCTGATAAATTAGAGACAAGGCGGCGGCTTGGTTGATGGCATACCGATAAGGGATGAAGCAAAATTATAATAAAAGAGTCATCCCTCAATTTTTCTAGGTCGGAGATCTGGTCTGGAAGTGTGTCAAGCCGGTCGGAGATGTTAACAAGCTGGAGCCCCAGTGGAGAGGACCATTCAGGGTGGTACAAAAACTCGCCTTGAGTTCCTACTATCTCGAAGATGCAAGAGGGAAGAGATTAGAGCAGTCCTGGAGTGTAAATCATCTACTGCCCTATAGGGTCTGAAAAGTACGCCTATAATTTATTCATGTATTATGTTGAAATTTATACATTTAATGAGAATGGAAGCGAAGTTACTAAAAAAAAATCCGCAAAAATTTATTAAGCCCCCAAGCGATCGGGCATGTCCCAGACTCCCAAGCAATCTGACCAGGTTACAAGTGAGCATGCACTCGCACCTTTAAATTTATTTAGCCCCTGAGTTTTAGACCAGGCCTATCCCAAACTCCTAAGCCATTCGGTCAGGTTATAAGTAAGAATGCTCTCGCGCCTTTAAATTTATATAGCCCCTGGGTTTCAGATCAGGTCTATCCCAGACTCCCGAGCCATCCGGCTGAGTTATAAGTGAGCATGCTCTCGTGCCTTTAAATTTATTTAGCCATTGGGTTTCAGACCTTGCATGTCCCAAACCCCCTAGCCGTCCAGCCAAGTTATATGAGCATGCTCTCACACCTTTAATTTTATTTATCCATTGGGTTTCAGATTAAGCTTATCCCAGACTCTCGAGCCGTCAGGTCGGGTTATAAGTGAGCATATACTCGCGCCTTTAAATTTATTTAGCCCCTGAATTTTAGACCAGGTCTGTCTCAAACTCTTGAGCTATCTGGCCAGGTTATAAGTGAGCATGCTCTCGCACCCTTAAATTTATTTAGCCCCTGGGTTTCAGACCAGGTCTGTCCCAGACTCTCAAGCAGTCTGGTCGGGTTATAAGTGAGCACACTTTAACGCCTTTAAATTTATTTAGCCCTTGGGTTTCAGACAAGGCCTGCCCCAAACTGTTAAGCCGTCTGACTAGGTTATAAGCGAACATGCTCTCGCGCCTTTAAATTTATTTAGTCCCTGGATTTCAGACTAGGTCTGTCCCAGACTCCTTAGCCATCCGGTCGAGTTATAAGCGAGCATACTCTCACACCTTTAAATTAATTTAACCCATGGGTTTCAAACTAGGTTTGTCCCAGACTCCTGAGCCATCCCGCCGAGTTATAAGTGAGCATGCACTCACACCTTTAAATTTATTTAGCCCCTGGCCAGGTCTATCCCAGACTCCTGAGTCATCTAGCCTGATTATAAGCGAGCATGTTCTCGTGCCTTTAAATTTATTTAGCCCCTCAGTTTTAGACCAGGCCTGTCCCAGACTCTCAAGTCATCCGATTGGGTTATAAGTGAGCATGTTCTCATGCTTATAAATTTATTAAGCCCCTGAGCGACTAGCCTTGTCCCAGATTCCCGAGTTATCCGGCCTAGTTATAAGCGAGTCTACTCTCGTGCACATATATTCTAAGCCCCCAAGCCACAGACGAGGTCCTTAGTAGGCCTATTTTTGTGCCTACTAACTCTGAGTATCCAAACCTCGGGCTGGGTTATAAGCAAGTGTGTGTTTTGGACAAATTTCAACTATAAGGATTTCATTACATTATTCGACCTGGTTATTCTGTTCGGTGTAATTAAATCATCCAGTATATTATTTGGCTTGAAAGTGCATTATGAAAAATTACTCCGAAGGATAGATTATAGATACATCAAGGAAGGACAATCGTTTGGCTTGATTTCTTCTGTTCAACATTAATATTTCGCCCAGCATCTTAGTCGACCGGGAGCTCCTTTGTACCATGATACATTATTGGGCGTGGTTATTCCTCTTGATATTAATATCTCGCCCAAATTATTATTCAACCCAAGGGTATTTTATAAGTTTTGATGAGGAAATACATTTACTGACCTGGTTGTTCTGTACAATATTAGTATCGGTCGACTTATTCTCCAGTCCAATAATCGATTATGAAAAATTATCCTTGGGGCTACATCTGGCCTGGCTACTCTACTCTAGGGTCAGTACCTTGCCTGACTTATTATATTGTCTAATATATATTACATGAGGAACACACACAGGAGTTTACTTTGTAAAAAGTGCTGGTGGTTCTGAAGATTCGCTAAAAAATAGGTGCTATCTAACCTTATTTAAGGCATATCTTAACATATCTTAAATTGGCATTTTAACACATCTTATTAGGGAATTTCAGTTATTTATAATAGTTTCATACAATTACATACTAGGAATCATAAAATAAATAATGTCATTTAAATTTTCTCAAAAGATCTGCTGGGAGCTCGTTGAGAAGCCGATGATGATCTATTGCGTGTCTGGGAGGGTCCATCGATAGATAGCCACCCTCCTGTAACTGTTGGACAACTCATTCAGCTGCATGGTTGAGTGTTCCTACAAGTCGATTGGCTAACTTTCTTTTAAACTCGATAGAATTGAGATATACTATCTCGCCAATCTTAAGGCATTCATTTTCTCCTGCCTTGTAGTTAGTCAGCTCAGTCTGTGTAGAGTTTAGCTCAGCTCGTAGGGACCCTATCTGGGCTTCTCGAGCGCTTAGCTTGCCTTGTTGCTCTAGTATCAGTAAGTTCTTAGAGAATAACTCCTGGAGCAATTCCTCTACTTTGTAGTTGCCCAGCTCGGTTTGTGTAGAGTTCAACTCCACTTATAGGGATCCTATTTGGGCGTCTCACGTGCCTAGTTCCCTCTGTTGATCTAGTATCAATAAATTATTTGAGGCTAATTCTGGGATCAATTCAGGGGATCGGGATGCGTGGGAGAGTGTTAGTTCTTCTAACAGAGTAGTTTTGTGAGCTAGGTCAAAAAGGACCTTGTCTCTCAATGTACTCTCTACACGAAGCTTGGATTCACTGTATTGTAATTAGAGATTCAATTTCCTCTTATCCATCTATTGAGAATTCACTAATTGTTAGGACTCCTTTATGATTTGTCCTAATTCTGAGAGGAGCCTAGCTCGAACTTCAGCTTCTCTTTACAAGTGAATCAATTCAGTGTTAGGCATGGAGGTGGCTGCTTCTAGTTCTTTTACCCATTCTGTTAAAACCCTATTAGCATGCTCTAGGTCCATGACCAACTGCCTAAGTGTAGTCTCGAAGCATGGAAGTTAACAAAACAATAATAGGGCCATAACTTAGGAAGATAATTTATAAGGAAAACTCAATCGCGAGCTTACCGTAGTGACATTATGGGCGTGTTCATCGGCGCACTCCGATACTGTGGCCCTTTTGATCATCTGTGTGATTGCACCCAAGATTCCACTAGTGAGTCCTTTAGCTTCTGTAAGACCGTTGGGCCGACTAGGAGAGGGTTGTTGAATAGTCCTGTAACCACAAAAAGCAAACAACCCTTCCTCGAACTCTTTAAGCTAACACTTGCATAAATAATAAGCAGAAAGTAAATCAAACATTAAAAAGATGAGGCACCAGTATTTACTTGGTTACAACCGATGTGGTTATTAATCCAAGAAAGATAAAGTCCGCTATCAATCTCCTTCAGGCGGAGAAGCCTCGTATAGCAATGAAGCGCAGAAAACAGAAGCTTAACTCTAAACTAAAGCGCACAAGTGTTGGAATTAACAATAATGAGTTCGTTGAAAAGCTTCTGGACCAAGGCTATATTTATAGCCTCGGTCGGGGCGCCTCGAAGGAGTTCCAGGCGCCCTGGGGGGATAAACTTTATCTCCCAACGATCAGATCGAGTCAAATCTCGATCCTGGTCAAAAGTCTGGTACGGGCGCCCGGAAGGGTTCCGGGCGCCCCGGAGCCCAAAGTCAACAGCTGTTGACTTTTTCGTCCGGGACCTCTTCTCTGGTTCAGTCCCGCCTCGGTCCGATTCTTCTCCTCCGGATCCGCTCGCTTGGGTGATCTCTGCCATCCGGAAAATGGCTCACCCGAACCCAAGTTCCGATCTTCTCGAGCAGCCTTCCGCTCCGGCTTCTCGTCCCTCGGAATCGCCGCGTGTTTCCTTCTCGTCCACCAGCATACTCATCCGTAATTTCGTCCATCGGTCGCACCCCGTGCCGACCTTCTCTCTAGCTGCGTCTCTTGCTCCCCGAGCAATCTTCCGCTCCAACTTTCGTCCCTCGAAACCACCACACGCTTTCTTCTCGTCCATCGGGGTACTCTTCCACAACACCTCGTCCCTCAGACGCACCGCGTGTCGTCCTTCTCACTAGCTACGTCTTCCGCTCGAGTACCTGTGCTCCTAAGCTCCTACACACTTAGACACAAGGTTAAAAACACACAGAACCTAACTTAATTTGTTGATCACACCAAAACAACCTTGGGGTTCCAACAATCTCCCCCTTTTTGATGTGATCAACCCAAGTTAAGCTAGGGACAAAATAGATATAAAATTAAACATTTTAATATTGTAATCACGTGCAACAAGATAGAAAAAATTAAATTCTAATTTTAATTTTTCAATTTCTACCTCCCCCCAGACTTATACTTTTTCTTCTCCTCCTTTGATCACATAAAAAATTGGGGTTGCAAGAAAAATCTAAGGGTTGACACTTACAAACTTTATAAAGATCTATTTCACTGATTTTCTGGACAATATTTCTAAGTTAAGGAAAATTTCTAAAAAAAAATTCTAAGTCATTAAGAACTTTTAAAAAATTTTGAGAACTTTGAAAATTTTGTAATAATTTTCACAAAAGCAATCTCAAAATATCAGAGAAAATTTCTAAGTTAAAAATAACTTTTAAAAAATTTCTATGTTTTCGTCATGAAAATTAAGAATTTTCTCAATAGAAAACTTTATGCATAAAAATTTTTTTGGAACATGTAGAAATAAAAAAAATTCTATGTATTTATTTTTAATTTTATTTCATCATTTTCTTTTTATGCTTTTATCAGAAGGTTTTAAATTTCCATTTTAACTTATTACAATTTCTCAAATTTGAAGTAAGAAAATTTGAACATGCGAAGAATTGTATCATGCTAATATATGTTAATAGTTTGTCAAGATACTTTAATCGACAGGCTATTTCTTTCAGCTTTAAAGCAACAAATATTAAATATGCAAGAAATTGTATTGACAAAATAATTGGTAAAAATTCGTTTGACAATTTTTCTAATTTGCAAGATTCATTCGACAAGATATTTTGTAACTTGCAAGAATCTTTTGGTAATATTTCTGATTTGAAAAATTCTTTTGACAAAATAATTTGTAATTCGCAAGAATCTTTCGTCAAAACTTTTTACAATTCGAGAAACTCTTTCGATAATATTTCTAGTTTGCAAGAATCTTTCGTCAAAATATTTTGTAATTCAAAAAATTCTTTCGATAATATTGGTAAACCGAAAAAATTTTTCGATGATTGAATTTTTGATTCGCAAAAATTTTCAGACAACTTTTCAATTGATTGTGTCAATTGTTTAGAAGGTCATACCTGACTTACCTTTTCGGCAGTTGATTCTCCCCCTGTTGAGTTGCTTTCTTCTGAAGTCTCTCCCTCTTCAACGATGCTCGTCTAGGATGAGCTTTCTGTGGCTTCGGGATGGAATTCGACTGTTGGGGTTGTTGCGGTACTTACCTCGGTTTCGGACTCTTCAGATGGCGGATCGGTGTTGGATTCATCCTCGACTTCAGCTGGTTCATCGTGGAGCTTCAAGAACTTTTCCTAAATTCAAGAACTTTTCCCAAAGTTCTTTTGCGCTTTTGTATTCGCCGATTCTATCGAGATCTTCATTTGGTATTACGGTTAGAAGATGAAATTCTACCCGTCCGTTTGCCATCGATTCGTTACGTTGTTTGTTGGTCCAGAGGCGTAAATCGATTTCTTCTCCATTCGCGTTCTTCGATTCTTATAACCAAATTTCATTATTGAAAAAATACCAGAATCAGAATTTAGATATACCTCCACTTTTTGTTTCTAAACGGCAAACTCCCCCTCGAATGCTGGTGGGTAGTCGCTAGCTCCGGCCATCGTTTTGTTGCTTTAGACGGCGGTTAGTCCTTCTTGAAGCGTCTCAGCTCTGATACCACTTGAAGGACTGTTGGGCTGGCTAGGAGAGGGTTGTTGGATAGTCCTGTAACCACAAAAAGCAAACAACCCTTCCTCGAACTCTTTAAGCTAACACATGCATAAATAATAAGCAGAAAGTAAATCAAACATTAAAAAGATGAGGCACCAGTATTTACTTGGTTACAACCGATGTGGTTGTTAATCCAAGGAAGATAAAGTCCACTATCAATCTCTTTCAGGCGAAGAAGCCTCGTACAGCAATGAAGCACAGAAAATAGAAGCTTAACTCTAAACTAAAATGCACAAATGTTGGAATTATCAGTAATGAGTTCGTTGAAAAGCTTCTGGACCAAGGCTATATTTATAGCCTTGGTCAGGGTGCCCCGAAGGGGTTCCAGGCGCCCTCGGGGGATAAACTTTATCCCCCAACGATTATATCAAGTCAAATCTCGATCCTGGTCAAAAGTCTGGTCCGGGCGCCCCGGACTGCTCCGGGCGCCCCGGACTGCTCCGGGCGCCCTGGAGCCAAAAGTCAACAGATGTTGACTTCTTCATCCGGGACCTCTTCTCTGGTTCAATCCCGCCTCGGTCTGGTTCTTCTCCTCCGGATCCGCTCGCTTGGGTGATCTCTGCCATCCGGAAAAGGGCTCACCCGAACTCAAGTTCCGATCTTCTCGAGCAGCCTTCCGCTCCGGCTTCTCGTCCCTCGGAATCGCCGCGTGTTTCCTTCTCGTCCACTAGCATACTCATCCGCAGTCTTCGTCCCTCGGTCGCACCCCGTGCCGACCTTCTCTCTAGCTGCGTCTCTTGCTCCCCGAGCAATCTTCCACTCCGGCTTTCATCCCTCGGAACCACCGCACGCTTCCTTCTCATCCACCGGGGTACTCTTCTGCAGCACCTCGTCCCTCGGATGCACCGTGTGCCGTCCTTCTCGCTAGCCGCGTCTTCCACTCGAGTACCTGTGCTCCTAAGCTCCTGCACACTTAAACACAAGGTTAGAAACACACAGGACCTAACTTAACTTGTTAATCACACCAAAACAACCTTGGGGTTCCAACAGCTTCAATATCCCATATGAGGAGGGAGCAGTAAGCTCCAGCCCTTATTGTGATGGTAGTGCATAGGGTTGCTTAAAACGATAGGAGGAATCAGTTGGAAGAGATGATCTCAAAGGAAGAGCGAGAGGGATCTCAGGGGACTACAAAAGAACAAAAGTCATTTCAATGGATAAAGGTTCTGATATTTGCCTGACCGACCCAGGACCTATTAAAGTATGTGCCCTATAAAGCCAACTGTTGGTTAGAGTTTTATTGACTCTTGTAAATAAACAACCTTTATTTTAATATAATTCAATTCAATTTCGCATTACTTTATCTTTATACTCATGCTATATGCATAGATAAAGTCCTTGAATATACTATAGTGAGATGTGGTGGTATATATGATGGTCATCATGAAATATATCAATATTCACTGTATATTCTAAATTTGTTCCTAGTTAATTGAGCCGCCTAATAAACAAGGATAAAAGGCTTCTTGAGGTTAAGATTAGCATATGTGATGTAGTGTACCATATTTTATTGGTAAGGGCATAGAGATGTTCAAACGTACAAATGGGTGATCATAGGCTGAGTTCATCAAACATCCCTCACACATACTTTCCAAGTGGTTATCATTTTTCGAGTGGATAAGTCTTTGGTTGTGGTTGTACACTAGTAGTCCTTATAACCCAGGACAACACTGAGACTCTATATGTTGGGGCTACACTTTGACTCATTTACCGACTCTAATAGGGTCATCAGGTGGTAAGATTGAGCGTAGTAACGAAACATATAGGAGTCAGTATATTGTAGTCGGGGATTCACCACACACCCACAAGTGTGGATATCCTATGTAATATATTATTTTATTGTGTATAAAGTCTTTGATCAGAGCTGTAAGATGTACTTTAGGAAAGGAGTTTCCTAATTACACATGCGATATCACTATAAGATATATCACATGGTTGTCGAATCAATATACAATCCTTGATGTACCAATGGTTGTAGATTCGATCGAAATATATGAGATGAAGGAACTTGACTGTAAGTTAACCATAATCGACTGGTTCTTGCAGGCACTATTCAGTGATACCTAGGGAATCATGGGGTGGTGCTGCTAGACGCTCTTACCATGATTCGTTGAGTGTTAATCAGAATTAGTTCTGACATCTTATAATTAAGGAGTTGATCATAGGATGGGGCTAATAAGGGTATGCCCGAATAAAAGACAAGTACTGTCCTGAATCACAAAGAGTTGTGAACCCACGGTTAGCTGTATCATTAAACCATTGAGGGTCACATAGGTATTGGTTTCCTTATTTTCCGATGAGAATATCAAATTCAAATAGTTGAATTTGACGAATAAAGTTTGATATGATCAAATAATGCATTGACAAATAAAGTTTGATATAATTAAATATTAGATTGATTTCCAATCAATAGAAACAAGGAGAGTGGAAAAATTTCACATAAAAATCTATAAATTAGATTTATATTATTGTAATAGAGAGCAAGTGTATTTATCGTGTCAACAATATTGGATCATTGGTATGGTTACAATAGACTCATATTATTGGGTTTTAGAAAAGTTCTAAAAACTTAATAGATAAAGATGGAAAAGGTATTAGCTTTAAAAATTTAAGCCCAAAAGAAAATGTAATTATAATTAAAATTGCTAAAAAAAAAAAAGATTTCATGATGAATGTAACATGAGAAAAGAATAAAAAAATATTTTTTTTATTTTCCATTTTCCCACTCTCCACGTTATCCTTTTTCCCCACTCATTCTCTTCACTCACTCCATGTTTTCTTTTTTTTTGCTTGCTCTTTTAGAAATTAAAATAAACAGCTCTATTATTCTCCCATGAAGAATAGTTACGTGAGCGATCTATTTTGGTTTTGCTGAATTCGGACACAAAAGATTTCTCTTCTTCCTGGCTGAAAGAGATATATGGCAGAAACATTTTTGAGTGCTTGCTGAATTTGGACGGCAACGGCAAGTTCCTGTGTTTGGAGAGTTACGGCAGCCTACTTTTGAAGCTTGTAGAATTCGGACAGTAGAATTCATAGCCATATTCTCCCTTCTCCTTGAGAGTTTCGGTAGCCCCCTTCCAGAGAAGAAGATAGAGATCTTCTTCCCTCTCTTCCATTGAAAAGTTCCATATCCTTGTTGTTGTTATAGAATTTTAGAAGGCATAGCCCCTTGTTGAGGGCTATTAGACATCCCCTTCCTCATCTCTAGTGCGATCAAGTGTTGGAAAGAGGACTCCAATCGTGGACCAGATTAGACAAAGGAAGTACAAGCTCGTGACAATCAACGAAGAGTTATTTCACTACAACCATAATAATTGGAGTCATCTCTAAACACAGGTTGTTTGGAATGTATGTTTATGCTTGTACTATGATTCATATGTATATTGATGCATGTGTTAATAGTTTTATTTAAGTTATGCTTAAATGATCTAATATGTTTATTTTAGATAGTTTAGCAAATCTAAATAAAATGATTAGATAAGCATTAGATGAATCAATCACATTATAGTTTATCTTTGTTATGCTTTTAGGATCTTACATATACAGTTAGATTATAATGCATGCTTAGATAAAGATCACACTTATGTTTGTTTTAAAAATCATACGAACACTCCTTTGATTTAATTGTTAAATCACAAATAAAATTTTAAATTTTTATTATGCATAGGAGTGTAAAAACATGATAACCAAATTTTGAATTCAGATCCAACAGGACCCTGCTCAGATACCAATTGTCCATGTGTATGACCAGCCGATTTTGTATTAGGAGTTTGTTTGGAATGGGGAGTGATTGAAAATCTCAAGATTGGCGTTGTTGTTAGATGAGTAAAGGGGAGGCTTGGCATTGTCTCAATTGGCCTGATAGCTAGGGTAGTTGCACAAGACGTGGGTATAAGAATGCCTAGCCTCATTATAGCAATTTAAAATAAGAGCAACTATGTTTTTGAGATCCAAACTCTCTATCTCGAGCAAAAGAAACTTCGGTCGTATTAAGAGGAGTGCCCTCGGTAATTGTTGCTCCAATATTGTAGGACCTAATGCCTCTAATCGGAGCCTTTCGTGCTTGACTATAAGGGGAGCATCTGAATCTGAAGAGCCGGAGTGAGAATTATGAGAAGGTTCTACTGGAGGGAGTAGGTCGGCAGAGGCAGAGGCTTGCTCAAGTTGACTCTCCTTTAATAGGTCCTCACCTATCTGATTTAAAACCTCTCTAGTTAGTCAAGTGTTTATGAAGAGGAAGGCCTGGGTGATAGCTTTCACTGCAAAAATAAGTGAGCAATTATAACAAGTGACTAAAGGATAGTGAATAACTAAGGAAAGGTAAGGATTTCTTCTTACCAAAAGTGGCCCTTAGCCTGAGGTTAACCGAAGTAAGCCCAAAAACATACAATAAGCCCTCTATGGTCAACTCAGGTAAGCTAAACTTTAAACCTCTTAGTTGATCCAGAGCTTGGCAAAGAATTGGCTCTATGTGAATATTACCCAAATCAGGAATGGGGGGAAGATGTCATTGCCAAGCTATAGGGATAGGACAGAGAGTCAGGAAGGTGAAGGAAAAAGTATTTGTCTCTCCACTCATCTTGGGCCAGAATCCTGTTAAACATAATCGCCTTAGGGTGAGCTTGAAAATGAAATAAATTGTTCATCACTTGTCAAGGAAAGAAGTAATAGTGGAATAGATGAGAGGAACATTGAACAAACGAAAAGTAATAACCGCACCACTTAAGATACGAAGAGTTTGGAGAATAAACTGATGGAGTGGAATACCAAAATATTGGCTGACTGTAATGAAGAAAGGATGAATGGGGAAGCAGAATCCGGCTATGACTGGTTCTTTAAACACATCAATACTCTCTGCTGGGGGAGATGAGGACAGTCTCGGCTAGTGGGAATAACTATGTAAGTGGGGAGTCCATAATTGAGGGTGGGGTCATAGATATCTGTTAGGGTGAAATCGGAGGAGCATTATGTGTACCACGTGTTATCTTCAGCCATTGCAAGAAAGGAGATGAGAAGAATGATGAAGGGGAGAACAGTGGAGAAGGAGAAGGAGTCAAGCCTTTAGGGTTTTTTTGATTCTCTTTCAGAGTTCATTGTACTTTGCCAAGATGTTGCATCTTTATCTTGGAGTGCTTCATCATATGTCCAGAGATCAGCTTCATGTTCACCAGAGATCAAGTCTGAGGACTCTCCCAAAAATATGAATCTATCAGGTTGTTTAACAACCCTCCCATTACGACGAGGCACTACCTGTAATTGTGCATCATTTGTGACACATGTTGTAGTTACTTGTGGTATCTCATCTTGTACCGTTGATACTAAAGTAGAAGTGTCCTCTCTTATTTCCTCAAGAACAATTTTACTCATGGCTTGTGGTTCATTACATAGTCCTCTTCTAAAAATCGGGCATTGGTGCCAATAATGACCTTCTGATCTTTAGGACTATAAAGCAAACCACCTTTCATTCCTCTAGGATATCCCACGAACAAGCGAACTTCTGTAAGTGATTCCAACTTATCAGCGTCTCCCTTTAGCACATGTGTTGGACTACCTCAAATCTGAATGCATTTCAAACTAGGCTTACGCCCATTCCATAATTCTATGGGAGTAGATAGTACTGACTTAGAAGGTACCAAGTTCAGAATGTACGCTGCCGTTTCCAAAGCATATCCCCAAAACGAATTTGGTAATTCTGAATAACTTATCATTGATCTAACTATTTCCATAAGAGTCTTATTCCTTCGTTCTGCCACACCATTCTGTTGGGGTGTACCAGGTGCAGACAATTGGGATTGAATCCTGACCTCTGATAAACAACTCTTAAACTCTCCTAAGAGGTACTCTCCACCACGATCAGACCGTAGTGTCTTGATACTTTTACCATGACGTTTCTCCACATCAACCTTGTACTCTTTGAACTTATCAAAGCACTCAGACTTGTGGCGCATCAAGTAAATGTACCTATATCTCGAATAGTCGTCTATAAAAGAGACAAAATATTCGAAATCACCTCTTGTCTGGATAGTCATAAGCTCACACAAATCAGAATAAACCAATTTCAACACTTCTGTGGCTCTATACCCCTTTGCCTTAAAAGGCCTCTTGATCATTTTTTCTTTCAAGCAAGACTTGCAAGTTGGAAAGTTTTCCACTACAAATGAACTCAAGGGTCCATCGGCTATTAACATTTAAATACTACTCAAGTTACTACTCAAGTTAATATGACCCCACCTTAGATGCCAAAGATATATTTGGTTCATTTCCAAATGTTGTTTTCTCTTATTAGAATTAGAAGATATGTTATTAATTTTCATTTGTTGCATCGTGGGAGTTATTGGATTAAGAGTATACAAATTGCCTACCAACGCACCAGAACAGATAACCATCCTATTTTTCTTGACAACCACTTTGTCATCAAAAGAAATAGAATATCTATCCATAAATAATATAGAAACTAAAATCAAGTTCTTTCTAAAACATGGTACGTAAAAATAATTTTTCAAAATCAAAGTTTTATTCCTATCAAAAGATAAATAAACATCTCCCACTGCAACAGTCACCACTCTCGTAGCATTGCCCATATAGACGGTGATCTCCCTTTCATGTAGTCGTTTGATTTCCTGGAACCCCTGCAATGAATTGCAGACATGATCAGTGGCTCTCGTATCTACACACCAGATACCGGTAGATAATACCGCTAAACATGTTTCAACAACTAATGAATTGGATGTACCTTTATTGTTCTCCTTTCTGCGAGGACAGTCCATCTTATTCAAACAAGCCATCATCTTGAGGATATGATCCCTTACGGGTGTCCCCTCATTCATGGTGGTCGTCATTAAGTTTCTCATGGCCTCCTGCCTGGCAGCCCGATTCTGGTATCCGAAGAGTTCCTTGAGATTGAGCATCATGTCATAGGCAGTGGGTAGGGCCTGATGTTGATGTTGCAGCACATTTGACATAGAAGACAAAATGTAACACCGCGTCATTTCATCTACCTTGACCCATTTCCTATGTCTCTCTATCTCCTCTTCACTAGAATCCTTATCAGGCACGCTAGGACAGATCTCAAGAAGTACGAACTTGTATTCTTCAGCAATTAAGACAATGTCCAAGTTTCGTTTCCAATCAATATAATTTGGACCAATAAGTTTATTTTCTTTTAAAATAACAGCAAGAGGATTGAAAACCATTTTGAAATCCTGAGAATCACAAAATAAAATATTTGGTCAAAACTTTAGAATTTAAAATAATATTGATTCCTCAAACAATATAATTTAAATTCACCAGCACCTCAAAACACCGTGAATTTCGTATGCCACGATAGTATGGACGTATACTAATTCAAACATTTGTAAGAGGAGGTTTTACCCATTAATTTTATTATCTTGTCAACTTAACTTTATGACAAATAAAGTTAATAGTTGGTTCATCTTCGGTCACACAAATAATAGCAGTGACTTCGATGGGGAGGATACTATTAAATGCGCGTAAGTATATACCATTACTTAATACTTAGTCAATTAATTAGGATTGTGCCCTTTTAGATGGAGAAGATCACACAAACCTAAATAATTTCCTATAATCATCCATAGAGGAAATTTGATCTAGTGATCCGCAAACAAACTCATCCGATATGGAGGAAGGTACTTAAAGCCAACGCGCAAGTTTGAATGCATCACTTACAAACCAGTAATGGAGACCATGGAATTTATTTAAATAATTCCTCTCCTACTTAGTTATTTAATTGAGGAATTTTAACATGCACACACATCACAGCACATAAAAACAGCATCACAGCACATAAAACAACATATAAAGGCAATAAATATGAAAATAAAATTTTCAACGATTATGGCCTCATCCAACGTTGTCCTCCAATATGCCGCCAATGGATCACTGTCCTCTAATATGTGGCCAATGGATCAAGCTGTCGCGTCTATCTCGCTTCCTTCTCCGCCGCGCCTTCGGTCCTCAAAATAGCATCACGCATAGCAAGGATACAAGCTGCAATAAAAAAAATAAAATTTATGTTTATCGATCCTATATTCCACAAAGGAATTTATATGTAATCTAGATCGAACAAAATGTAAAAAAAATAATACGACAACCGATCATATTTAATTATTACAATCATGCACACACAAACAACCTCGACATGCCCGAGGGTTCAAATTATACAAAAACACACAAAGCCATAATAGTTGGATCTAGGATGCCTGCAACCACAGAGTTAATCTTTCTTGCACATCCTACTATTATCCGGCCTAAACTTATATATGAGCAGTGCATAATTTAACCGAAAACCAATCACACCGAACCAGAAAACTTGCTCTGATACCACTTGAAGGGCGCTGAAATTCCGTTCTATTTAAATTTTCCTGTACAAAAATTGTACAAGTACAGAACTTTTCCTAGCAACCCGCATGTTTGATCAGATATGTGTTTGATCAATCAAGCAAGTTCTTGACGGATCAAAGCATACCTTGATCAAAGTACAAGATCGCTGGCCTCTTGTGTTGGTATTCCAAAAATAATACAAAGAAAGCTAACTAATTACGCTGCGGAATTAAAGAACTAGTTGTACCTTTTCTTTGTAGCTAAAGACCTCTTGATCTTCTGCTGTATTCCTCTCCTCTTCTTGGACATCGTGTGGGTGATGATCTACCAAGACAACATCACCCTCCTTCTCTTCTCGGTTTCCAAACTGCCGGCTACAAAAGGAGACTTTAGGATGGGCACCTTCTAATCTTCTTCCTTCTCTTCTTCTTCCTCTTCTTCAAGCTGCCACCCACCAAGGGAGAAGGGGCACTGGCCTTAAGCAAAGAGGAGGGGAGGGGCGTCAGCCCTAGGTAGAGAAGGGGCGCCGGCCACAGGCAAGGAGGAGGAAAAGGGGGGGGGGAAAGGGGGAGGTGCCGGCCCTAGGTGAAAGGGAGGGGCGCCAGCCCTGAGTAGGAGAAGAGAGAAATTGGAAAATTAGGTTTTAGGAGTCACCATCTACTCTTTTTTATAGATTTGCCGTCGGTTACAAAGAAAGAAAAAATAACAGAATTCTGTTAAGAAAAAATTTCTATTTCTATAACCAAGTTAAGTCAAACCAAGTTAAACCAAACCAAGTTAAGCCAAACCAAGTTAAGTTAAAGCAAACCAAGTTAAGGATGGGTGGATACGAGGCTTTATATAGAGGCTACAATAGGGACCTAGAGGAGGAATTGGTTTAGGCCTCCTAATGGGCTTGGGTTTCCTGTGTTCGGCCCGAACACCCAACCCAAGTTCATCAATAATAACTCATATCACTAAAGAGTTATTATTGAACTACCGCACCAATCCCATATTACAATATGGGCTCATTCTTATCATGAGCGTGTTAATCTCCCTGTGTTTAAGATATCGTATGTCCGTTAATTAATTGAGTTACTGACAACCCAATTAATTAACATCTGATTCCAAGAGTAGTACCACTCAATTTTATTATCATGCTAGACTAAGTCCACCTGCAGGGTTTACATAATAATCCTTATAAGCTCCTCAATGGGACATCATCAGCCTAAATAATTAGGACACGGATTCCTTCTATAATTAACAACACACCATATAAATAATACTATCTCCCAACTTATTGGGCCTATTGATTTAACTAATAAATCTCACCCATTGAAAAGTTAAAGAAATAAATACTAAGTATACGTGCTTGTTATTATATATGGATTAAGAGAGCGCACATCCATAATAACAGAGGTTCTATTCTTTTATGTAGTCAGTATAAATAGAACAACCTCAAATGGTCCTGCTCAATACACACATAGTATACTAGTGTAATTTTATAGTCAAGACAGACTAATACCAAATTACACTACAACAATTCTGATGGTTTGTCCCAATCCATCTTGGTTGTGAGCTACTATTTATAATTTATAAGGAACTGATAACATGATCTTTTGTGTGACACCACACACCATGTTATCTACAATATAAATTAAATGGGCAACTACATATATATAAATATAAAATGCAAACATTTGACCAAAATGATTCTCATTTCAAAAATATTTCAAAATAGATGTTCATACAAAAGCTAAGCTTATGGTATACATCCCAACATCAGCATTATAAAGCTCTATATGTGCCCGACCGGATAAATGACCAGCCGGGCCTAAATCAGTCAGCATCATAAATCTCTCCATGTGCGTCCGACCCAAATCTTTCCGTATATGTCCGAATGGATAAAAGGTCGGTCGGATTTGAGGCGGTTAATCTCATAAAGCTCTTCATGTATAGTCGATCATAAGGCCAACTAGAATTAAGAAACTTAGTTGCATACTTATTGTTGAATGGATTTTCAGTGCACACGGTTTATCAGAGGGTTACCTAAGCAGATTTCTAGCATGCTTAACGCATCATATGAATCTCTGACTAGATTTATGACAACATTCAATACATAATAGAGCAGTTTAATACAAAGATAAGCATAAGGACGGTCAACCTTAGCCTTGTTAGCTGGCCGAGAGATATCCAACAGACAAGTAGCAGACAACATTTTAATAATCTGTCAGAATTATCGGGGAATATTCCTTTGGGATCTCATTCGGAAGCTATCTTGTTTCCTATTGGGTAACTAGTTATAACATCATACTCTTGTAACGACTTCATCAAAGGTCTAAACCATAAGCGACAAAAGAGATACATATATGGGTAGATAAAAAATTCCTCGGATACTCATTATAAAATAAACTAATAAACTCCTATACACCATGTCACCTCATGTTTATAGAGGTTATAAGAGGTGGAATAAAAAGGAGATCCTCTCCATTGATGATGTACATAATCTACATATATTATTTAAGCTCTATTCTCACATAAGTATTCCTCTGTTTTTAATTTTTCTGTTTAAGACGTACTAACTTGAGCATCGGATAATCTTACCAAGATCTCTTTTTCTAATATTTGGTCATTAACTTTATGTTAAATCGTCGACGTGTATGTAACGTTACAAGAAAGTTTTGTAAAAAAAAAAAAAAAAAATCTTACTCCAGTTAAACATCTATTTATCGTCACTAGCACTTCACCTCTATGACTCTCATGGTGCTTACTGTGCACTTAGGCCGCCACCTCCATGAAATTATTAATCTCTTCCTAACCACGTTATACCTCGATTACTTCCCGTATCATCATTTTAAATTAATTTTGTTGAAAACGTTAGATTGCGCGCAAGCCAAAGATTGTCTTCTTCTTCCGGATTTTTCTGTCCATCAACATATTGCAACAGTTATATTTCTAATGTACAGATCTGTGAAACAGATTGAGGAAACACGATCTTAAACAAATCTAAGGCAAATATTAAGAAAACAGATTTAGCAGCGCGCAGTCTGTACGTAGAACAAACGCATATATAATTCGGGACTATATCTAGATTGTTGTTGCGGGATTTGCTGCTAATCTGGAGTAGAGAGCGGCGTCGAGCTGCTCCGCCGTGAATGGCCTGTTCGCCGCCATCTTCGCGGTGGTCTGCTGTATCATCAAGTCTTTCACCACCGACACACTCGAGGAGAGCACTTCCAGGTCCAGTTCCATCAGCGCCGCCGTCAGCCTCGCCGCTGGGTGGTTCCTCTTCTGGCACTGCATCCGGATCATCGCCTCCGAGCCTAGCACTTTCACCTCCAACTCCATGTCATAGCAGACGCCGTGCGTAAAGGCTGCAGAGTCGTACTTTTTTTTGGCGGTCGCCATCTGATCCCGGAGCGCCTCCTTCTCAGCCTCCGCCGACCGGAGCTTGGCGTGAAGCTCGTTGATGTATCCGATGGCGTCGCTGAGGAGGGACGTCTTGTCCATCTTCGACACGTTGGGCACCACCGAGCGCAGCGCGTAGAATCTCTGGTTCAGCTTCTGCCGCCTCTGCCGCTCGGCCTCCACGTGGTAATTGAACGGCTCCTCGCATCCTTTCACCGGCTTGTGCCCGCGCTTCCGCGGCGCCCGCTTCATCTCCCGAACTGAGTGCTCAAGCTGAGAATGGTCCGTGTTGGCCCTGCTGAGGAAGTCGCGACCGGAAGTCTTGCCCTGACGGCCGGCAGAAAGGGGAGCGGATGAGACTGAGAGCATCTTGTTGGTCGGGCGCGATGTGAACCCGCTGGACCTGTCGTCCTTCCTAGCGTCGTCGAGCGCCACGGCGGGGATCTCTATCAGGGACGGATCTTCTTCTCCCTGCTCCACAACCATCAACGGCGGCGAGAGCGAATATCCGGCACCGGAAGGAGCAGCCTGAGGCATCTCCACGGCCACGGGGTTAAGACCGAAGAGAACCTTAATTTTGGCCGTGATCTCGGTGTTGTGATAGATGAGCTGCGTGGATCCGAGCTCGACGACAGCAGATCCGACGGGGACGCAGGCCATGGTCCGGATGCCGAAGACCTTGGCCTGGCGAGCGCGGCTGCAGGGTGCGACCCCGAGGCTGTAGGCGCCGGTGAGCCAGGATACGTTTCCGGAGAACAGAGTTCGCCCCGGGAGCCCGGCGCCGTTCACGAAGGACTGCGTCATAGAAACTAAGAAAAACCACTCGGTGTCCCTCACCCCCACCTCCACCGTTTCGTCGGCGGAAGAGGACCCCTCTCCGCCGCCGGAGATGAGCGCGTTGAGCTCGTGGAGTACATGTTTGCGGAGCCCCTTCTCCTCCGGGGAGGCCGCCCGCTCTTTCCGCTTGTCCTCCTCGCAACCCTTGTAGTAGCCATCCCCCCATCTGAGGAGCGAGTCGCTGGTGTCGATGTCGATACACGATTGCCAAAAGATGGCATACGTCCAGCTCTCTAGCTGTGACCCCTCGATCAGCGCCTGCAGGCGCCGCTGCAGAGTGCCTTGGTTCGAGAAGTCCCCCGCCTGCAGCGTCGTCGGGGAGGAAGCAGCGGCGGGCGGCGGACTAGTCATCCAGGGGAAGGCCTCCATCATTCATGCAGATTGCAGAGGAGAGGAAGAAACAAAAAACAATTGCTGCCTTTATGGATAAGCCGAGTGAGTCGGATTATTAATTAGAGGAAGAACGTACAAGCCGCAGCTACCTACCTCTCTTCCCTCCCTCCTTACTGCCTTCCTTCCATTTACAATGAGTCGTCCGCATTTTGTCAGAACCATAACTGTCCTCGTCTGGTGATGTTTCAGTTTGGATTACTGATTGGACTTCCGATCAATCATTTTTCTTCTTTCCGTGCAAATTGCCGTTTGTTTCGGTAATGCATTTCAGCTTTAAATGGATTGAAACAAAACCAATCAGGCCAGTGATGCAATTTACATGTGTTGCAACAGTGTCGTGAAGGTCACCTTCACGTAGCATGTAGCGCACGCGATGCAATTTACATGTGTTGTAATATGATTTTATGAATTATTATTATTATTATTTTTATGTTAAAGTGAAATATATGACCGTTTGTCATTATCCATTTATCTCAATAATAAATCAGTACATATATGTATTATCAAAAATAAAATTATATATATATATATATATAATATTTTTAAATATTTTTTTTAAAGTTATATAGATAATTTAGTAAAATGTCGTGGTTTTACCTCCGGTTAATTGTAACATTACCAAAATTACTTTACGCCTATTTAAATTCTATCTATGTTATTGTAATATATTTATTGTTATGAACGGATCTGGTATAAAAGTTAAAAAAAATTTAATAGTTAAAGTTACGGTAAGATGACAGTTCAGTTTAGTTGCTCACATAGTGCTAAGACCCTCGCTCTGTACAAAGACGGCCAATCAAGAGGCCGGTTTGACCCCAAAGAGCCTAGTGTTTCCTGTCTATAGTAAGATACTGAGTATATACTCGACCAGCCATCATTCGTTTGAGTTAAAGAGAATCCTAACCGACCACAAGACCAACTTGAAGTAATATTCGGACAGGACCTACCATCCCTCTCTGGGCGACCGAATGTACAACTGACTAGAGTTACAAGGCTTAGTATTATTATCTTCGCCGAGCAAATATATAAGACAAATCTCAGAAGAAACCCGACTGGATATCACTTCAGGGACAAATCTCCTAATACAAGGATGATCGGCGAAAAGTACCGATCGGCTCTCTCGGGATTTATTTCTCCATTTTTTTAGAAACAAGTATTCCTGTGTATGATCGGTCAGTCATATAGCAGTCTAGACCTAGAGGGTTTGATTCTCTATTCATAATCAGAACTCTAACATTATGTAACATATATCCGAGCAGTCTGAAAGGTTGAACGTCCTACCATACTCAATACTCTGCTTTTATATATACACCTGGTCGGCTAAATATCCGGACGGGATACCTTCGGGATTATATTGTTAGAGAATCATAATAACCTGTCAGAAAATAATAACCGTTTGTTAGAGAATATCCTTTTGTTGTTACATGAGCATTCAATGGAACCTTCCTCGAAGGCGATTCTACACCTTCTATCAGCCGACACAGTGTGACAACATATTTCTTTAACCGCCACATTAAAGGCGTAAGTTATAAAAAAAAAAGTGCACAAGAGTAACAGAAGATTTCTCGGATAGTGACTATATGTCTTCTAGATTGTACATATTCCCTTACTCGACAGCTTCTGACACTCTCAACATTCTCTGCCACCTTATAATTGCGGAGGTTATTAAAGGTAGTATATAAAAGGGGATCCTCTTCATTGGCAAGGTATGCCTTTTACAGTAGTCTCATTTATATACACAGATTCTACGGTTCATCTCTCTAGTTTTCCACTCGGTCACTACACTGACTTTAGCATCGGAGGACCTTTGCCAAGGACCCCTTCCCTAGTTTTTTGCACTGACATTTTGTCTACTCATTTGAGTGTGTGCAGAGAGGATCTTCATTCCCGCTCGCAACCTTCTCTCTGATTAGAAGTCTTCCTCCAATCAATATTCCAGTCACTTACCTAGCGCGTCATCTCTCCAGCTTTCAGACAGAATCATATTTGGCTTCATCTGTGGGAATCTTCTCCTGAATCTGAAACGTAAGGATGGAAGAAACTGGATGACTCACCACTAATATCTTGATACAAGAAGAGTTAGAAATGTTGATCAATGCCCGAGCGCAGAAATTGATGCAGCAACAAGCAGTAGTAACCAGCGGTACTTTGTCGCATGACCCCACTACGTCAACAATAGTCCCTCATACTGAGCGAGGGGCCCTGGTGGGAGGTCTAATAGAGCGCCAGCGAATTCCTTCGGCGGTTGATTTGGTACCATCATATGTTCCACCAATCCATTCACTGTCCATGCCCCAATCACCTGCTATCATTGGGCGCTATTTCATATGCCACCTGAGTATATGGACCGAGAGGAATAACCCTAAGGATCACCTTCTGGGGATGCGCCCACTTAAGATTTACATAAAGGAAAACCCCCGATAGCTGGCGGCTCTCTCGAACATATTAGTACACCATTCTACCAGCGGGTGTTGGATGACAAACTACTCAAACACTACTATTCCCTAGTGATAGGGGAATATGTAGGGTCCACAGACCTAGAAGACCACCTCTTGAAATTTAAAAATGTCGCCCTCCTTCACCAATATACCGACGGTGTGAAATGTCGAGTGTTCCTCATGATCCTCTCAGGCTCGGTACAAAGGTGGTTCAAGCAATTGCTCGCTGAATCCATCTGTAACTTTAAGGATTTTCACAAGGCCTTTCTCCATCATTTCGTCAGCAATCGTCGTTACCATAAGACTCCCTTGAGTCTCCTTTCACTCAAGCAGGGGCCTAAGGAGACACTCAGAGCTTATATTAAAAAATTTTAATTAGGTGGTAATGGATATCCCCTCAGCCATCTCGGAAATTCTAGTGAGCGTCTTTTCCCAAAGGCTTATTAACAATGATTTCTTTCACTCTCTCATTAGGAGGCCTCCTAGAGATTTCGATCATCTACTTAGTCGAGCAACCGAATATATTAATGTGGAGGAAACACAGTTCGCTTAGAAGAAGGAAGTCTCTACGCCCGCTCCAGCCTCTACCACAGAGTGTCGAGCGCCTCTACCGCCTCTCCCGCATAAAGGCAGCTCTGTCAATATCATCTTCAAACAAGCATTTGAGCAGCTACTGATAGAGTCGAGTGAGCTTCGGCCTATGGTGATGCCCCTGAATGACTTCATAGGTAATGAAGTACAACCACTTAGCTAAATAAAGTTGATCATATCTCTAGTGGAGGAGCCCCTAATGAGGATGCATCAATCTACTTTTATAGTTGTGGGCGCGCCCTCTGTATACAACGTCATTTTAGGCCGACTGATTGCACCCTTGGACGACCAGGTCAGGAAAGTTAAAGGAAACCAACTGATTACACACAAGTACTATGTTGTCATAATAAAAATTGAAGCCAATACCACTCGGAAGATCTAGTAGAGGGAGGTCAATACCATATGTGAGGCGCCTCCTACACTTATTTATAAGGAGAAAGAGGAGGTATAGATTCAGCCCAGCCAGCCGGAAGTAACCACCCAGATAGTTGTCAACCTCACTCCAGAGCTTAAAACAAAGTTAGTCGCGTGTCTTACACACAATAATGATGTTTTTGTCTGGACGCCCAAGGAAATCAAAGGCATTTTACTAATAGTCATGGAGCATGCGCTCCACGTCTACCCAGCCTCTCGGCTAGTTAAGCAGAAGTAGAGGGACTTTGGAGCCTATCAAAATAAAATCATCTGGGCGAAAGTGGACATGTTAATGGAGGTCAGCTATGTTAGGACCAAAAGTAGCTAGGGGGGGTGAATAGCTCGTCGCGTGCCCGTTGTTTGGCGTTGATTGTTTCTTCGAAGATGTGCAGCGGAAAATACAGAAACAAATCACACAACGCTAACACGGTTGGTTTACTTGGTATCCACCTCACAAGAGGTGACTAGTCCAAGGATCCACACCAACACACACACCCTCCACTAAAGAAACTCTCCTTTATGGTAACTACCAAGGGCGGAGAAGCCCTACAAGACTCAATACAAAAAGAAGAAAGGGTAGTAAAGAAATACAAGCTTACAAGCTTACAATGAGTGCACAAACCCTAACCCTAGTTTCTTCTTCTTGCTTTGATCCGCCTCTTGACTTGGAAGAGCCTCCAAGAACCTTCAAGAACTGGCGATCTCGAGCTTGACAAGAGCTGTGGAGGAGCTAGTGAAGATCTGAGATGAATCTGAGAAGAGATTCCGAAGACAACGTTCGCCTGCGGCTATAAACACGACACAACGGTCGAATCCCGATCGATTCGAATGTTCCCAATCGATCGGGGAGGCTTTGGATTGATCCACGGATCGATCCAGAGCGCCTCTGTGCTCTGGGAAAAAAACGCCTGGATCGATCCACGGATCGATCCAGCGCTTATCGCGCGAAGCAGCCGCGTCCCAATCGATCCACTGATCGATTGGGACATCTGGATCGATCCACGGATCGATCCAGAGGCTCTCTATTCGCTGGGAAAGGCCTGGATCGATCCACTGATCGATCCAGCTCCTGGTTTTTGCCCAAAACCAAGTCCCAAGCCTCTCCAACCAACATCCGGTCAACCTTGACCTGTTGGTACATCATGCCTAGCATCTGGTCACTCCTTTGACCGGCTAGGTCTTCCCACCAAGTGTCTGGTCAGTCTCTTTGACCCACTTGGACTTTTCTTTTCGTGCCAAGTATCCGGTCACTCCCTTGACCTACTTGGACTTCCAAACACCAGATGTCCGATCATCCTTGATCCATCTGGATTTTCCCTTGCCTGGCTTCACTCACCAGGACTTTCACCTAACTTCACTCACTAGGGTTTTCTATCTGCCTAGCTTCACTCACTAGGACTTTCACCTGGCTTCACTCACCAGGATTTCCCATCTGCCTAACCTTCCAGTTAGGACTTCCCAGTCAGGTATCCGGTCACTCTTAACCTACTTGACTCCTCTTCATTCACACTGATCAGTCCCTGATCAGAATCTCCTCACATGACCAACTGCACCTGCATTGTCCATGTGTTTACCTATATTGTCAAACATCGAAACTATGACCAGGCTCAAGCTTGGTCAACTCAGTCAACCTTGACCTAAGGGATATTGCACCAACAATCTCCCCCTTTTTGATGTTTGACAATACCTTTAAGTTTGGCCCACTTTGAACCATTCTGAGTTAAGCTAATCCCATAGCCTTAACTCCATTCATGCCAAAGTATGAATGTTGGTTCCCTTCATTCTCCCCCTATGACCTCCCCCATAGGTAATGAAGGTCTAACTTAAACCACACATTCTCCCCCTATTGGCACACATCAAACCATCTTTGAGCACACATCAACCCGTGCCTCAATTTTGGGCACATTTCAACAAATGCCCCATTGTAGAAAACTTTCCCCCTGAAGAGTTGCTCATCGTTGTTCACAACTTCACTCGATGTGACCAACACGATAATGAAGATCCCATACCCTTCATTATCCCTAACCCTACATTCTCCCCCAATGTAGGCAAATGTCCATCCTTGAGCATTATCCACTTAACGGAAGGTTAACCACCTTCCAAGGTTTATGAAAAATAATTTTCATGCCTTTAAAGAGTCCCTCCCCCTAAAAACATGATGGTAACTTCTGTCATTGTACCAACAACGACTTGGAATCCCCAAAACTTTAGAAAACCCAATTTTAGAAGTTTTGAGGTTCAAATATTCAAAATTTGAAACAAACCTCAAACTAAACTTCAACTTAGCCTTCCTTAACCAATCCATCCTTGTTTTCCACACGAAAACACCCTTTTTATGTATACAAATGTATTTTCAGGGGTTTGGAAAAGTTACCTAGACTAAAATAGATTCAAAATGCTGAAAATAAGCTTTCCCAGCCAAAATCAGCATCTTCAATCGATTGGAGTTGGGTTCCAATCGATTGAACCCTGCTGAATCGATCCACTGATCGATTCAGTATTCTTGGATCGATCGGCTGATCGATCCAGCGAGCTTCTGCTCGCGAGAAATGCCTTCTCAATCGATCGGCTGATCGATTGAGGCACTCCAATCGATCCACTGATCGATTGGAGGCCTGAAATTGTTGAAATTCAATTTCAGCCAATTTCAGAAACCCCTAGAAAATTCTACAAAAATTCAAAAATCATGAAATTTCGTGTAGGCATTATTTAGGCCATATACTATCAAGGAAAAATAGTTTTCTATGAAAATACTTCATATTTTCAAAGATTGACACAAACTTGAAAACTTGCAAAAACTTTAGTGTTTTCTTCAAGATTGTGTCTAACTATTCAATGGTGATTACTATCAAAAGATAGCCTTCACCAAGATTCTCAAAAATCATTTTGAAATCATTTTCAAACCAATATCGCACCATGTTCCTTGGGCTTAATGCACATGACTTGTACATTAGCTTTCCCAATGATGGGAAAACAATAACTATGTGTTTTGATGAACTTAAAACTCAAGGAAATGCACTAACTCAGCATGTTGAGTTTTGTTCATCATCCTAACATCTCACTTGTATCTATTGTGCACAAAACACATACAAGTCATCTTATAGGTCTTTGTGAGATGTAAATTTTGGTTTTGCCATAATCTAGGGATCATGCATATCTATCTAGGCATTTTAGAGATATTAGACATCCACCTAGGATGTCACTTGTTAATAAGTGTTGTTAAATGTCATTTGTCCTTAATTACAAGGAATTAAACTTAATGCATGATTATGTTATGGCATACATCAAAATGAAATATTTTTCAAAAGAAAATATCCTATAACTACATGATGTATGAATGTCATGACATGGTATTTTTGGATTTTTCATAATAAAACATGAATGCAACAATAGACATGATGTCATGGCATATGATGGGCAAACAATAATGGCAAGATTTAGCATAAATAAAATATACCTAGATTATCTATCTAAGTATCCTTAACCACTTAGCTAACTCAAAATACCACTAGTTTTAACTTAAACCGTTAAACCTAGATTGCCCTAAATGCTTCAAAGAAATGCCAAAACCTAACTTGACATTTCTTTAATCTCTTGATTTGTTTATGCCACTTAAAAATTAAGCATATCCTCAAATGTTGGCATATTCCATTTTTCCTCAAGAGTAAAAAACGTAAATCAAGGCCCGGATTGCCTTAAATTTCTAAGAGAATACCAAAATCCCAACTTGGTATTTCTCTAGGTTCTTTCAATTTATGTCATTTAAGATAAAATCAATTTTTCCACCATTAGGCACATTTTACTCTTCCAAAGAGTAAATAATAATTCCATTTCATTTTCAAAGGTTAACAAAAACCTTGAAAATGCTCCTTGAGTGTTAATTTCCTCAAAGTTGGGTTAACTATCCTTCTAATCGGAGTTGACACTCTCTAACCCATCTATGGGGTAGAGAAGATGCTCCTAGGAACCCAAAACCTATTGGTGCTCCTTGGATGCTCTAGGTATTCACTAGGGATAACTTCCCTAGATACCTTCCTAGTGACCTTGTTTGGCTTCTTAGAGACCTTGGTTACCTTTTCTAGGTTAACTCTAGGGATTGCTTCCCTTGTAACCTTCTTTGTGACTTTCTTAGACTTCTTAGAAGTCTTAGTCACATTTGTTGCAAAAATACTCTTAGGGATAACTTTCCTTGTATTTTTGGCTTGACCACTAGACCTAGGGCTGGTTCCATAACTATATGGAACCCTATGGTAAGAGATTACATCCTTCTTAGCCTTTGGTTTGTATCCCAAACCCCTATGGCCAATAGATGACCTTTGTGCTCTTAGACCTAGGCTATGCTCATTTTGCCCTTTTAGGATATTTTCCATCCTTTTTAGGGTCTTTTCCATTTTATCAAGCCTTGACCTCAAGACTTGATTTTCTATCACTAAATCCTTAGTTTTTGGTTTTCCATTAAATTTATGAGCATTTTTATTTCTAGGCTTGTAGCTAAAGTCCTTAGTGTGATTGCCTAGATTTTTATCTACCTTCCTAATCCTAGGTGTGGTAGTTTTAGCATGGTAAGCTACATTATTTTCCTTAATTTTACCATGCTCTCTATTTTTATGGTAAATAGCATTAAAATGATAAAAATTAGACCTATCATGCTTTTTACCATAACTTAAAGGGATATGCTCAATAAAAGTTACCTTCCTTTTTACCTTAGAGGCTCCCCCTTGACTTGAGCTTCCTCCTTGAGCCTTGACCATCTTCTTCCCCTTAGGGCATTGACTCCGGTAATGCCCCTTTTGATTGCAAGAGAAGCACACAATGTGCTCCTTGCTCTTCTTTGTTCCGGGGATGGTCTCCTTTGGCTTCTCCTTGCCCTTAGGTGCCACTTGGCCCTTCTTCTTGGCCAATTTAGGGCACTTGCTTTTGTAGTGCCCATGTTCCCTACATTCAAAACATATAATATGATTCTTATTATTGATTGAACTATTTATACCTTCTTGTATAGGGGTGGCACTTGCTCCTCCATTTGATATGAATGTAGAGGCTTCCTCTTGATCCGAAATCGATTTCCCTCCAATTGATTTATCTTGACTTGTGGAGGTGGAAGCTTCTACATCCTCTTCTTCTCTTGACCCGGATGTGGAGGATTCTCCTTCTTCTTGATCCGGTGTCACCAAGAGTTGCTCCCCCTCAATCCTAGAGGTGGAGGCTTCACCTTCTTCTTCATCCTCTTGTACATGAAACAAGGAATATGCTACTTCCTTGCTCTTTTGATTGCACTCCTTTGAGGATGAAGCTTCCTCTTGGACTTCTTCTTCGGAAGTTGAGCATCTCTCAACTTCGGAGTCCTCCTCTTGATCTTGATCTATTGAGTCGCCCTCTTTGGATTCCTCTTGATTCGGTACAGTGGAGGGGATCTCATGGATTAATGCCAACTTGCTCCAAAGCTCCTTGGCATCCTTGAATTCTCCAACTTGAGCCAAAATATTGCTTGGCAATAAGTTGACCAAAAGCTTGGTCACTTTATCATTTGCCTTGCTCCTTTGAACTTGCTCTTGACTCCATTTGCTCTTCTTGAGAGGCTTGCCCTTGGAGTTTGTTGGAGCTTCAAATCCTTCCATGAGAGCAAACCATTGCTCTATCTCCATCATCAAGAAATTTTCGATTCTTAATCTCCAAGAATCGAAGCTTGTGGATGTGTATGGTGGAGCCACCCTTGTGTCAAATCCAAGTTCATCTTGGAATTGCATCTTAAAGTTGAGCCTTTTGATTTCTTTGACTTTGATGAATTTGCTCCAACTTCTTTGCCCTCTAGCTTTGCTTGTTTTGTTTGCCCCTTCCGGCGATGATTCCGGTGAAGAGCAGCCTTGCTCTGATACCACTTGTTAGAACCAAAAGTAGCTAAAGGGGGGTGAATAGCTCGTCGCGTGCTCGTTGTTCGGCGTTGCTTGTTTCTTCGAAGATGTGCAGCGGAAAATACAGAAACAAATCACACAACGCTAACACGGTTGGTTTACTTGGTATCCACCTCACAAGAGGTGACTAGTCCAAAGATCCACACCAACACACACACCCTCCACTAAAGAAACTCTCCTTTATGGTAACTACCAAGGGCGGAGAAGCCCTACAAGACTCAATACAAAAAGAAGAAAGGGTAGTAAAGAAATACAAGCTTACAAGCTTACAATGAGTGCACAAACCCTAACCCTAGTTTCTTCTTCTTGCTTTGATCCGCCTCTTGACTTGGAAGAGCCTCCAAGAACCTTCAAGAACTGGCGATCTCGAGCTTGACAAGAGATGTGGAGGAGCTAGTGAAGATCTGAGATGAATCTGAGAAGAGATTCCGAAGACAACGTTCGCCTGCGGCTATAAACACGACACAACGGTCGGATCCCGATCGATTCGAATGTTCCCAATCGATCGGGGAGGCTTTGGATCGATCCACGGATCGATCCAGAGCGCCTCTGTGCTCTGGGAAAAAAACGCCTGGATCGATCCACGGATCGATCCAGCGCTTATCGCGCGAAGCAGCCGCGTCCCAATCGATCCACTGATCGATTGGGACATTTGGATCGATCCACGGATCGATCCAGAGGCTCTCTATTCGCTGGGAAAGGCCTGGATCGATCCACTGATCGATCCAGCTCCTGGTTTTTGCCCAAAACCAAGTCCCAAGCCTCTCCAACCAACATCCGGTCAACCTTGACCTGTTGGTACATCATGCCTAGCATCTGGTCACTCCTTTGACCTGCTAGGTCTTCCCACCAAGTGTCTGGTCAGTCTCTTTGACCCACTTGGACTTTTCTCTTCGTGCCAAGTATCCGGTCACTCCCTTGACCTACTTGGACTTCCAAACACCAGATGTCCGATCATCCTTGATCCATCTGGATTTTCCCTTGCCTGGCTTCACTCACCAGGACTTTCACCTAGCTTCACTCACTAGGGTTTTCTATCTGCCTAGCTTCACTCACTAGGACTTTCACCTGGCTTCACTCACCAGGATTTCCGATCTGCCTAACCTTTCAGTTAGGACTTCCCAGTCAGGTATCCGGTCACTCTTGACCTACTTGACTCCTCTTCATTCACATTGATCAGTCCCTGATCAGAATCTCCTCACATGACCAACTGCACCTGCATTGTCCATGTGTCTACCTGTATTGTCAAACATCGAAACTATGACCAGGCTCAAGCTTGGTCAACTCAGTCAACCTTGACCTAAGGGATATTGCACCAACAAGCTACATCCATGAAATATAATTCCTGAGCTGGTTTGCTAATGTGGTCATGATGTTTAAGCTAGAGAACAAGTGACGAGTTTATATTGACTTCAAAGACCTCAACAAGGCGTGTCCTAATGATTATTATCCTTTGTCGCACATTGACTAGGTGTTGGACTTAACTTCCAGCTGTGAACTTATATGTATGTTGGATACATACCAGGGCTACCATCAGATCTTGCTTGTTAAAGATGATTAAAAAAAGATTAGCTTCATACTGCTGAAGGAATTTATTATTATAATGTCATGTCATTTGGACTAAAGAATATAGGAGTAACTTACCAATGGCTCATGAACAAAGTATTCCGAAAGAAAATTAGGCGGAACATGGAGGTATATGTCGACAACATTCTTATTAAGTCTCTCTGAGCGCCAAATTTAAGTGTCAATATAGAAGAAACATTCTCGACTTTAAGGCAGTATGGACTGAAGCTCAACCCCAGTAAATGTCTATTTAGAACAAATAGTGGGCATTTCCTGGGTTATATTGTGATCGAGTGAAGAATCGAAGCCAACCCTGGCAAAGTACAGGCTCTTCAACACATGGCTCCCCCACTCAATTTAAAGGAAGTGTAAAGATTGACCAGCCGGATCACAACATTATCTCGCTTCATTTCATGATCGGGCGACCGGAGCTTGCCCTTCTTCAAGATACTTCATCGGGCAACTAAGTTCCAATGGGATGTCGACTGCGACAAAGCCTTTGAAGAATTGAAGAGTTATTTATCCACCCTGCTCATACTTGCTAAACTAGTAGTAGGCGAGCCTATGTGGGTTTACTTGTCTACTAATGAACATGCAGTCGGATCAGTATTGGTATGACAAGGGAAGAAAGATCAACAACATGTATATTTTTAAGTCATTTATTGAAAGGTGCTGAGTGTCGCTACACTATACTTTAGAAGTTGGCATGTGGAATGGTTTTAGCTGCTCAGAGGTTATGCCCTTATTTTTTATCTCATCCAATCATCATACTAACCAATAGCACCTTTGATCGAGTGCTTATCAACTCGGAGGCTTCAAGTAGGTTGATTAAGTTGACCAAGAAGCTTCATGAGTATGATATATAGTATTAACCCCGAGTGGTGATCAAAACTCAAGCCTTAGCTTATTTTATAACGGAAATACAAAGCCTTGAGCAAGAAGAAACTTGAAAGATATATGTGGATGACTCATCTACCTGGCAAGGTAGTGGGATAGAAATTCTTATGATATCACCAAGGGAGGATAGGATCAATTGTTCGTCCGACTAAACTACCAGACTACTAATAACGGAGCTAAATATGAAGCACTGATAGCTGACCTGTAGGCCGCCCGGCATGTAGGGGCCGCTCGGGTTTTAATTTATTCAGATTTCTAGTTGGTCGCTCAACAATTATTAGGCAATTTCGAGATTAACAATGAATGGTTCAAACTTTATGCAGAAGCATTCGACAAATTGAAGGTCGAGTCCAAGAGGTAATTATGCAAAAGATTTCCCGATCGGAGAATCAAATAGTGGATGATCTAGCCAAATTGGCCTATGCTATAGTTCCATGGACCCTAGATAAGCCGGTAGAACAAACTCTGATGGTAGCTCACCTTGAAAGACAGACCGAGCTAGAGCTACAGACTGACTGGAGAACGTCGTTAATTATTTTTCTCCAGCAAGGTGTCTTGCAAGTCAACCGGGAACAAACACGTCTGATTAAGAAGAAGGCCGATCGATTTACTCTAATTAGAGACCATCTATAAAAAGGGATTTCTCCTAACCACTGCTCAAGTGCATCGGTCCTAAAGATGTGTAATACATCCTACAAGAGGTGCATTAAGGTTCTTATAGAAGCCACCCGATGACACCCACTCAGAAAAGATTTTTACTGGTAGCAATGGATTATTTTTCTAAATGGATGGAGACTGAGCTATTGGCTAAGAGTACCGAGCGGATGGTTATCAAATTCCTCTAGCAAATCACTGTGTGTCGATTTAGGATCCCATACAAGCTCATCTTAGATAATGAAAGATAATACCAGGGCAGAGAGATTAAAGAATGATGTTCAAGTTATGGTATTACGCAGACCTTTACCTCAGTAGCATATCCTCAAAACAATGACCAAGTTGAAGTCACTAATAGAGAAATTATTATAGGCTTCAAAACTAAGCTTGATTATGTCGGAGGAAGTTATGTTGATGAATTACTAAGTGTGCTATGGGCTTACCACACTACTCCCAGTGAAGCAACAGGTATAACACCTTTTCATCTTATTTATGGTGGTGAAGCAGTACTTGTCCCGATCGAAGTTGGTGTTAAATTGGATCGGAGAAAATTATATAATGAATATAACGACAGCTAGCACCTTATGGAGCTCAACTTGATAAAGGAAGTCAGAGACAAGGCCGCAATCCAGTTGATGACCTACTACCAAAAAATGAAGTAAAATTACAATAGAAAAGCTATTCCAAGGTTTTTTAAGGTAAGCCACCTAATCTGAAAGCTAATCAAGTCGGTCGGTGATGTTGCCAAATTGGAGTCACAATGAGACAGACCATACAAAATAGTGGAGAAGTTGGCCTCGAGCTCCTATTATCTTCAGGACACAAATGAAAAAAGGTTGGAATGGCCATATAGTGTGAATCATCTACAGCCCTACAGGGCTTGAGAGTACACTTGTAATGAATTAATGTAACATGTTAAATTTTTGCTCTTAATGAGAAATGCAGATGACTTTATCAAAAAATCTCTATATCCCAGACTCTTGAGTGCTATGTCGGGATATAAGCGAGTATGCTCTCATGCCAAGTCCCAGACTCCCGAGCGCTAAGCTAGGTTATAAGCAAATATGCTCTCGCGCCAAGTCCTAGACTCCTGAGCATTAGGTCGGGTTATGAGCGAGCATGCTCTCGCACCTCTATATATCCTAGACTTCCGAGCACTAGGTCGGGTTATAAGCGAGCATGCTCTTGCACCAAGTCCTAGAGTTCCCATCACTAGGTTGGATTATAAGTAAGCATGTTCTCATGCCATATCCCAACCTCCCGAGTTTCAAGCCGGGTTATAAGTGAACATGCTCTCGCGTCAAATCCCAGATTATCGAACACCAGGCAGGGTTATAAGTGAATATGCTCGCGCATCTCTATATATCCCAGACTCCCAAACACTAAGCTGAGTTATAAGGGATCATGCTCTCGCGCCAAGTCCTAAACTCCCGAGCTTTAAGCCGGGTTACAGGCGAGCATGCTCTCGCGCTAAGTCCCAGACTCCTGAGCACCAGGTTGGGTTATAAGCGAGCATACTCTCACGCCTCTATATATCCCACACCCCTAAGTACCAGACCTGGTTATAAGCGAGTTTATTCTCGTACATATATCTTTTCAGATGCTCGGATAGCCAATCAAAATATAAATGAGCTTGCCCTCATGTACATCTTATTCATATTTCACCCAGGTCGATTTCTCACTTGGCTTAATAGTGTCACTCGAGAGACAATAAATTTATTTCTCCTGGCTTACATTATTTGATAGAAATTACAAGAAGGCAGACTCATACAACTAAATATTGTTTGCGTGGTTCGCACTAACGGTCTAACCTAAGTTTTGATAAATGACAAGTAAATTAAATTAGGTTCCGTCATGATCTAACTACTTGATTGAATGTGCAGGAAATTCATCTAGGTCGACAGGCCGACCGGATAGCTAGTACAAAATTCAACTAAGTCGACGGACTAACCGGATAGCTGGTATAAAATCCAGCTAGGTCGACGAGCCGACCAAATAGCTGGTACAAAATCTAGCTAGGTTGACGGGTTGACCGGATAGCTGGTATAAAATCTAGCTAGGTTGACGGGTTGACCGGATAGCTGGTACGAAGTCCAGCTAGGTCAACGGGCCGACCAGATAGTTAGCACAAAGTCCAGACAGGTCGACGGGTTGACCAGATGTCTAACAAACTGGTAAGTTAAGGTAAGTCACTGGAGAAGAGTGACCAAGTGAGGACGCGTCCCGGTTGAAGGGACAGTAGGCGTTGGTCCTGTTTAGGTCCATTTGGGATCCCTAAGCTGAGACCTTGACCAGTTCCTGGTCCTTAAAGGATAGGAACTAATTACTACTCTATATTATTATTAAATTATCCTAATACTTATTTTGCAGGGTATTTCTGGACTAATATTGTTTTGCAGGGAAGAAAATTACTTTCGGATGAACAGTGTCCGAAGGCGCCTTCAAGCAATGAAGGTGCCTTCGTACTGTTTATAGAAGGTGGCTTCCATGACTATGGAAGACACCTTCCATAGGATAAACTTTTGGTGTCGCAGCAGATAAATGTCGGGTTGTTCGGGATCAAACTTGCCTCATTGGATGCGCCTTCCATGCCTTTTATAAGGTCATCTCGAGAAGGCATTGAATAACAACTCATATACAAGCTATCGCGCATCCGATTGAACTTCCGACTGCTCCAGGCTTCTGCTACGACTCTACTGTAAAGTTGTTGCTCCAGACGACTGCTCAAAGGACTTCCAATCGTGGTTGGCAGACCGATATTGACACGAGCACTCCCACTTCGATCTTTAATTTGTCGGTATTTTTTAATTAATTACTGCAAAAGGACAAGTGCTGTGTGTTGTACTTGTTCAATATTCTTTGTACTCGATTTTCTCTTCCGGAGGTACCGGAAGAGGTTTTTAGTAGATTACCATCGATAGGTCCATGAGACCTGGATCTTGGAGTAGAAGTCGCCGAAGGCTCCGAACCAAGTAAAACCGCCCGTGTTTTTCTTGTGTTCTTTATTTTCATTTTTTTTTTCCGCTGCATTCGTATACTTTGATTTTAAAATGACAAAATGAATTTTTAAAACCACATGATTCACACTCCCCCTCTCACGTGCGTCTCGATCCAATAAATATTACAATCCTGCCTTGATTGGAATAATTCTTCCACTCGGTCTTCTCAGTATTACTAGCCGGATTATTTCATTCGATGGCATTATTATTCCCGGATTATCATTTAGCTTGGCATGATTATAATGACACTTATATGTTTAATGCTTGGATTTCCGCATTATTGGCCCTTTCCTAAGAGGAGGTGCTTTTCCGAATTTCATCTCATGAGGGAAGTATTAACAAATGGCAAGAATGTACAAAAATAGATATGATTCCATAATGATCTACATGTTTTGCATTAAGCTCCATTATTTACAACAAGTAAAAGGTACCTAGATAAGTATAGCATACATTTAATAAAATTTCTCAAGAGATCTTTCAGGAACTCCTTGAGTAGTCAGTGATAATTTATGAATCATGGAAGAGGCTCCGTTGATAGGTAGTCATTTTTCCACAATTGTTGAAGCACCCCTTCAACTCCAAAAGTGAGCATCTGCACAATTTGATCGTCGAAACCACGCTGAATTCCCGAGATTCCAAATAATCTTTCCTCTTAAGCTCAAAACACTTGTCCGCCCTAGCCTTATAAGCAGCCAGCTCAAACTTAGTAGAATCGAGCTCGACCTACAAGGATTCCAGTCAGGCCTCCTATGTATCTAAGTTTTTTTGTTGTTCCAACATTAGTAGATTCTTGGATGATAGTTCCTTGACTTGCTCAATGGAACTGGAATGGGAAACTCTTAATTCCTCTAATAGGACGGTCTTCTATGCCAAGTCTGATAAGGCTTTCACTTTTATGACAACCTCCGCTCAAAGCTTGAACTCATTTGTGTTCAACAGAATTTCTAATTTCATTTTGTCCTCTTATTGTACTCCTTCTAGCCTCCTAGTACAAGGACAATTGGCGGAAAGTACTGGTCGGGCATCTCAAGGCGTATTTCTCCATTTTCCAAAAACAAATATCCCTACATATGGTCGGTCGGTCATATAGTTGTCCGGACCTAGGGAACTTGATTCTCTATTCACAATCAGAACTCCAATATTACATAATATATATTCGAATAGTCTTAAGGGCTGAACATCCTATCATACTCAATACTCTACTTTTATATATATATTCATTCGGATAAACATCCAGACAAGATACCTTGGGGGGAACAAATTATCAAAGAATCGTAACGGACTATCAGAGAATAATAATCGTTTGTTAGAGAATATCCTTTTGTTGTTACATGAGCATTCAATGGAACATTCCTGAAGGCGATTCTACACCTTCTATCAGTCGACACCATGTGACAACATATCCATTCAACTGTCACATTAATGACATAAATTATAAAAAGGGTGCACATGGGTAACGAAAGATTCCTCGGACTATGATTATATATTTTCTAGATTGTACATATTCCTTTACTTGACAGCTTCTGAGGTCTAACATTTTCTACCACCTCATAATTATAGAGATTATTAGAGATAGTATATAGAAGAGGGTCCTTTCTATTAACAAGATACACTTTTTACAATAGTCTTATTTACGTACATAAATTCTATGATTCATCTCTTCATTTCACTAATTTAAATATTGAAGGATCTTTACTAGAAACCTCTTCCTTCATTTTCGGACACTGACACTTGATCTACTCATTTGAATTTGTAGAGAGAAAATTTTCATCCCCGCTCATAGCTTTCTCTCTGATGAAAAGTTTTCCTCCGGTTAACATTCCAACAATTTATTCAAGGTACCATCTTTTCAACTTTTTAGACCGGATCAATTAGAAAATGTTATAAAATTTTGGAGTTATCTCCGATCAAATCCTATCCGATACCACAGATAAATCACTGATAGAAAGTCATAGAGAAATTAGACACCAACGTTGAAAATTTACTTATTTATTTATTTACGGATTAATTTTGATTATTGTTTCATGTCGAACACAATCAAAATAAGACAAAAAAAAAAAATATATTTGGACCTTCAAAATTTACAAATCAGGGAAAGCGCGTCATTTAAAAATAAATAAATAAACTCCCCTTCTTTATTCTAAAATTACCCTTTAACTTTCTAAACTCTAAACTTACCGAACATGAGCACAACACTCCTGGATCATTTTTTTTATGGTTCAGGAGATGTGCCACTCATATTTACGATCGGATCATGGTTACGATCCGATCTCAAATGATTGCGATTCCTTTTTGGGTTCATCGTCCCCATCAAATTATAATTTTTCTTCAAAACAGGCGGCCGGAGGTCGTCCGAAGGCCTCCGGTGGTGGATAAGTGGTCAGATTACTGGGCGTCGAGTGAGGGTGTCCTCCGGACGACCTCCGACCGCCCGTTCCGAACAAAAACTATAACCTGGTAGGGACAATAAACCCAGAAAGGGATCACAACCATCTGCAACCGGATCACGTCCGTGATCCGATCGCAAATACGAGTGACACATCCCCTGAACCACAAAAAATAATTCAAGAGATCCTGCCTCCCCTTAACATAGTGTAACAATTACTAAATAACAATTACTAAATATCAAATGCAGAAATTATCCGATAACTATTATACATTATAGAATTATACGGTAACTTTTACAACAACACTGAGTCAGAGAATAATTTTAAAATAAAATCATAAAAACATCATCCATTTTTTCAAAAAATTTTGCCAAAAAAATACATATTGAGCGATGTAACTCACTTAATTTGAAGTGTCCTTACAATTTTTACCCATAAAAATACATATTATGCGATGGATCTAAATATTGACCGAGCCGAGCTGATAGTGATCCATCATTGTTTTCGTTAGATTTCTTATTTCTAAATGCTGCTAGTCGGTAACGTTGACGTGCCCACTTTCTAATCAATTTATTATTATCAATAATTTGTCGTACATTGCTATTTCATAGGGAAATCATTATGTTCCCTACAAAGTAGTTAAATGTGATCTCAATGAGTTATTAAGCAATTGACAATTAATTAATTAATTAACTAATTGTCTCTCCCTCATAATAAATAGGTTCGTGAAAAGTTTAAGTTGTGCAATCGATAAGTAGTTATGAATTGATGAATAGTTCATGAAAATTTAATTAAGAATATTTTATGATTTTAGGAGTTCTAATCATTGCTTTTTGAGTTTTATAAAAAAATAAAAATAAAACATTTTAATTAAAATAGACTTAAATTTACAGTTTCCGAATAAAGGGAAAAAAAACTTATTTTTCATATTTTCTTACGAGTAAGTATCTTCTTTCCTTTATCTTCAGCTGCTGCCGTGGGCTAGGCCCAACACAACAATGGTTCCACCGTTTCCTTTGATCTTATGGCTCCAATTAAGGGCTACCCATCTAGGCCTCTTATACCATAAGGGATAGTACAGAGAAATATAAGAGAAAAAGAATTGACATATAGAAAATAATTTAAATTTTTAAGTATTATCTTTACTTTTATTTTTTTAATAAGGTAAAATTTGAATATTTTTATACACCACTTGGGGTACGTAAAAAAAATTAAAGTGGGATAATTACCTTACCAAAGTTATATGCGGCTCCGTCCCTCTATATATTAGATATTAAACTGATGAGAATAAATATTACATTTAATTTTAGCCAAAAGACCATCTAGACTCCTCTTATAAAAAATTAATTTAATATCATATTTTATCTTAGACAAAAAGTCGAGAAAAATATGTTTTTTAATATCATAAGGTATTTATAGAAACTTCTTTACTCGCAGTATTAGCAATTCTAAGATGTGGAACTAAAAAAAACTCTAAATTTCTAATTAATCAAATTTCTAATTGATTAATGAGAAAAATTCTCAATAATACGTCATAGCTGAGTCTTGAACTCTAGATCCTTGATTGATTCATGAGAAAATTTCCCAATAATATGTCGCAGTTGAGTCTCAAACTTTAGATCACTGATTGATTAATGAGAAAAATTTCTAAAAATACATTACAACTGAGTGTTGAACTCTAGATCGCTGATTGATAGGTTTGTGGAAATTATTAATAAATCTTGAAATTATTTTTGGTGCGAAAAGAAAAAAGAAAATAACGTAATTTTATTTTAGATTTTACCAAAATTAGTTAGTAAAGAGGACATATGCTATATTTACATTAAGTGACCCTGCATCCTTACTCTGCACACTCCTAGACGGCCCTCATAGGTTTGAACACCCGGATGCCTGCCTAGGCACCTGGACTCTCAAAAGTGAATCGAGATGCCCGGGGAGGATATCCAGGTGCCCGAACCTATGAGGGTCACCCAAGAATGTGTGGGGTAAGAATGTGCAGGGTATCATCTGGGAGAGAGAGAGAGAGAGAGAGAGAGAGATCACCATGAGGTATGAGATCAAACCCTGGCTAGTAGTGAGATGTCTGCCCTCCCCTATGCACTATTCAACTGTCCAAAACTAGTATTCATCCGTGATTTATCTCTTCCGTGTTGGCTTAGAAACGGGCTGGTAGAGACTTAGGACGAGCAAATCACCTTTTGCCACCATATATACATGTGAGCATTTAAATTTTTTTTTACTCACTACTATAACCTAATCTTAAATCCTAAAGATAAAATCTTATTAGCATAACTGGTAGCTTTAAAAAAATAATAAAAAATAATTTTGAAAAAAATACCATGGACGCTTAACGTTGCCATGCTGGCCGCCCAAGATAAAAATGCGCTATATATATAGTGAAATTATATTACAGACGACGTGTTGTGGACCGTCGTCCATGACAGTTCATTTTAATTTTTTTTAAAAAAATATTGGCTTACCGATATATCATTTATGATTTTATCTTTAAGATTTAAGACTTTAATTATAATAATAAGAATAAAAAAAATCAATTCGATTTTTTTTTAAGTTGACTTGTTACTCCTCTATTTTTAAGCACTTTAAGCATCCAAACTCAGCACAACTCAGTTTGACACTATTTGTTTTCTAATTGTCACCTAAAATATAATTACTTAATAATACACATATACAATAAAACTAAATGGCATATGTGATATGATATAATTTAATAATTGTAGATCGAAAGCGCTAGAGGAGAGAAGGTGAGGGTAAATAATACTCGTGGCTTTTTCATATTTTTCATAAATCAATCGAAAGTAAACGCAGTGGAAATAAAGAAAGAAAACAAACATCCAAGCTAACCCTTTTGGTTTTATTTGGTTTGGAGTATGTGATGACTCCTACTCCAAAGCCCACGATCGACGATCATTTTCGTTGGACAATTCTTTATCAATTCACAAATTACAATTACAAATGACGAGTACAGGAAGAATATAATTTAAGTACTAAAAAGAATTATACTGACGACTTAAGATTTGAAGAGTCACACTTTTGGTCATCAGGGTCGTGTCGCGGAGTCTTAGGTGTTGGATCGAGTCACACATGAGAGGGGGTGAATCACGTGGTTTTGAAAAACTTTGCTTTCATTTTGAGATCAAAGTAAATGCAGTGGAAAGATACAAAAAATCAAAAGTAAGTAAGAAACCAGAAGCAGACACGATCGGTTTACTTGGTTCGGAGCCTTCAGCGACTCCTACTCCAAGACCCAGGTCCCACAAACCTGTTGGAACCCCAAGGTTGTTTTGGTGTGATCAACAAGTTAAGTTAGGTCCTGTGTGTTTCTAACCTTGTGTCTAAGTGTGCAGGAGCTTAGGAGCACAGGTAGTCGAGCGGAAGACACAGCTAGCGAGAAGGACGGCAATCCGAGGGACGAGGTGCTGCGGAAGAGTACACCGGCGGACGAGAAGGAAGCGTGCGGTGGTTCTGAGGGACGAAAGCTGGAGCGGAAGATTGCTCGGGGAGCAAGAGACGCAGCTAGCAAGAAGGACGGCACGCGGTGCGTCCGAGGGACGAAGACTGCGGATGAGTACGCCGGCGGACGAGAAGGGAACACGCGACGATTCCGAGGGACGAGAAGCCGGAGGGAAGCCCGCTCGAGAAGACCGGAAGTTGGGTTTGGGTGAGCTCTTTTCCGGATGGCAGAGATCACCCAATCAAGCGGATCCGGAACAGAGGACCCGAACGAAAGTCAACCAGAGTTGACTCAGCATCCGGGGCGCCCTGAGCAGCCCGGGGCGCCCGGAACTTGAATTTTGACCAGATCGAGTTTTGACTCGATCTGAACGTTGGGGGATAAAATTTATCACCCCCAGGGCGCCCGGAACCCTTCCAGGCGCCCGACCAAGGCTATAAATATAGCCTTGGTCCAGAAGCTTAAAATCAACTCAGAAATTTACATTCCAAACACTTATGCGCTTCTATTCTAGTTTAGCTTCTGTCTTTTGTGCTTTCACTGCTGTAAGAGGCTTCTCCGCCTGAAGGAGATATTTTAGTGCACGTTCATTCCTTGGATTAACAACCTTCTTGGTTGTAACCAAGTCAAATTGTGAGCCTCTTCTTTCTGCTTTTTATTTATTGCTAATTTACTTTATGCAAGTGTTCTGTTGAAAGTTCGAGAAGGGTCTTTTCTGTTTTTTTTATGCTATTCAACCCCCCTTCTAGCCGGCCCAACGGTCCTACAAGTGGTATCAGAGCCGAGACGCTTCAGGAGGACTAACCGCCGAACGAAGCAACGAGATGGCCGGATCTAACATCCACCCGCCAAAATTCGAGGGGGACTTTGCAAGCTGGAAGAAGCACATGGAGGTATTTTTCGGTACCGATTTCGATTTATTACTTACAATGGAATTTGGTTTTGAAGCTCCCGATGGCAAAGCAAAAAATTCATGGACAAAGAAAGAGTAGGCCGAGTACGTGGCAAACAAGAAAGCAGAATTCCATCTGCTAAGCATACTTTCGCCACAAGAAGTCAACCGTGTCGGCACTTACAACTCGGCAAAGGAGCATTGGGAGAAGTTCCTTGAACTACACGAAGGAACATCCGAAGCCAAGCTTGCGAGACGGGACTTAATTCGCAACCAGCTCACCAACCTCCGTCTTGAAGAAGGTGAAACAATTGCACATCTACACTCAAGGATACAGGAGCTCATCACCGGACTTTCGAATCTCGGAGAAGAGGTAAGTAACCGAGATTCGCTCAGGTACGCTTTAAATTCCTTTCCAAGAAATTCAAAATGGGCATCACTAGTAGATGCCTTTTATATTTCAAAAGACCTAGAAAAAGTTTCTTTAGAAGAATTTTTTTCGACATTTGAAGTGCACGAATCAAGATGTCCAGGTTCGAAGGAGCCCAAGAACAACATCGCCCTCAAAACATTGAGAGACGAGCCTGAGTCGGAATCTTCTCTCGATGACGAGGAAATGGTAATGATGGTAAGACGATTTAAGAAGTTATATAATTCTAGAAAAACTAACCATCCACAAGGTAGAAAGAAAAGAACAATCCGCTGCTACCATTGCGACGAAGAAGGGCACGTCAAGGACAACTGCCCCAAGCTAAAGAACAAGGATAAAGATAAAGGGAAAAAGCCTATTCAAAAGCGCAAAGCCCTAAAAGCGACGTGGGACGATACATCGTCCGAATCGAAAGTCGAAGCATTCTCCGGACTCGCACTGATGGCGAGTCATCAAGACGACGATTGCGATTCAAGTTCCTCCGAGATGAGCATCGAAAGCATCGATGAAGGGGGAGCTTCGTCGGAAGAAAGCAGCAGCCCAGGGGGAGAAACGGATAACGAGATCGACAAGGTAAGTCAGGTACGATCTCTTCCTCTCGATAAAATGTTTAAGTTCGTTAAACTTTTAACAAAAGATTGCTACAAATTAGAAAGTGAAAATAAAATTTTAAAAGTAATTATAGCCAAGTCTTATCCCTTAGAAGAATTAGATAAATTAAAACTAGCAAATGAAAAATTGAAACTTGAAAATGATGATTTGAAAATTCAAGTAGATAACTTGAAAAACTATGCATGTTCATCTAAAACCAATGTTAAAAGATTTAATAATTTAAATTGGTATTACAGATATCACCAGGGACAAATTATGAATATCTCTAGAAAATATGTCCCTAAGAAATTTTTAATCAACCAGTAGGATGGAACCTTTATTGGGTTCCTAAATCTTGCTTAATCTAAATATTAATAAAAGTTAGCACTTTCAGTGAGAAAATTAAACAATAAATTTCTTTATGAGGCTTTGTCTAAGGAAGTGGTTGTTGCTCCAATAACCAAGAAGGCCTAGTGCCTCGCCACGACCTGAAAGCCAAAATATTGAAATAAATGTTTAATTAACTTTCTGTCAAAGCATTAAAATTAGAAGTAATTAATGCTTTCAAAGTTTTTCAAACATTTTTTTAAAATTGTTTTTACTTAGAATTTTTTTTAAAAATTCTCTTTAACATTTAGAAAAATTCTCAGAAGATTTCTTGAGTTAAAGGTTATAATGAAATTGAAAATTTTTGCTTCAAGTTTCTTTTAGAAAATATTTTTTTTATAAATGCCTAAGTTAGAATTTTTTTTATATAATTTCCCTTAGAAAATTTTACTTATTTTTTTTCCTCTTCAGAAATTCTTTGTGTGAAAATTATTGCAAATTTTTAAAGATCTCAACCCTTAGATTTTTTTTGAAACCCCATTTTTTTGTGATCAAAGGGGGAGAAGGATTAGTATAAGTCTAGGGGGAGGTAGACTAATAGCAAATTAAGTTAATTTACTTAATTTTATTTAATGCCTATTTTACCCTAGCTTAACTTGGCTTGATCACACCAAAAAAGGGGAGATTGTTGGAACCCCAAGGTTGTTTTGGTGTGATCAACAAGTTAAGTTAGGTCCTGTGTGTTTCTAACCTTGTGTCTAAGTGTGCAGGAGTTTAGGAGCACAGGTAGTCAAGCGGAAGACGCAGCTAGCGAGAAGGACGGCAGTCCGAGCGACGAGGTGCTGCGGAAGAGTACACCGGCGGACGAGAAGGAAGCGTGCGGTGGTTCCGAGGGACGAAAGCCGGAGCGGAAGATTGCTTGGGGAGCAAGAGACGCAGCTCCCTCGTGTGCCCAAACTTCTTGGCCTTTCTCTTTGGTTCTCCGATGTACCCAAACTGCACTCCTGCTTCAGGTTGGAATACAACTTTCTGTTTACGGCACTCTATGGAGGCACCGTACTTGATCAGGAAGTCCATTCCCAAGATGACATCATAATCAGTCATATCTAGCACGATCAGATCACCAAAGATTTCTCTATCCGCTATAATGACTGGCACTGCTCGGAGCGAGTGCGTGGATCCAATGATTTCTCCGGAAGGTAGTGTTGTCAAAAACTGGCCACTGAGTATATCTGGAGATATTGCTAACTTTTCGGCAAATGTCCTGGATATATAAGAATGGGTTGCCCCAGTATCGATTAAGACAATTGCACTTTGCTGTAAAATACTGATCTGACCTGTAACAACTGTCGAGGCATTCGCTATGTCCTCTATGGTGAGTGAGTAGATTCTCACGTTCGTCGTGGCTGAGGGGGCTTCTAGTCTGCCTTAGTAGATGTGTGGACCATCTAAAGTGTTAGGATCCTTCGTACGGAGGCTAGAGAGGGGGGTGTGAATAGCCGACCCCAAATTCGCTTTCTTTCTACAAATCGAGTTAGCAGCGGAAATAAAACAGTAGAAAGGAAACGGTGAGAAGATCAAACCTCAAACTCGATGGATGTAACGAGGTTCGGAGATGAACTCCTACTCCTCGGCGTGTCCGTAAGGTGGACGAAGCTTACCAATCCGTCGGTGGATGAGTCCCCGGAGAACCGGCTAATACAATATACTCCTTCTGGGTGGAGAAACCTCGCCACAATGTTTCTTGAACAAGCAAGATAGGAGTACAACAGATACAAGAAAGCAAAATACAATATGAAACACTTGCTTGCCTTTCTTTTTGACTGGAGTGAGGAAGCAGCCAGCAGCAGCTGACGAGAATCTAGTCGAGAAGCTCACGCGAAGCTTCAGTGCGAAGAGCTCAGCAAAGCTCAGAGCAGAAGCTCTAGAGCACAAGAACAGAAGTTCTAAGGAGGAAGCAGCGGCAGCAACTCTTTTATACCTGCGAAGAAAAACACGAAGAAATCTGGCCGTTGCGTCGCGGCTGATCGGTCCGCGAGGCCGATCGAGTGTGCCTGATCGGTCCACAGATCGATCAACGCTTTCTCCCGAACTCCGTTAGCTACTGATCGTGCTCTGATCGGTCGTGGGGACCAATCAGGGTATGGCCTGATCGGTCTGCTGACCGATCAGGGCTTATTGAGTGCGGTTCCTCACACTCCTCAAGATCGTCACCTGATCGGTCGGCAGACCGATCAGGATATCGCCTGATCGGTCTTGCAGACCGATCAGGCTCCATGTTGATCGGTCCCCAGACCGATCAGTAAGCTCACAGAATCGATGCGTGCCTTCTGTTTGTTATCTGATCGGTCACCAGACCGATCAAATACACAAGCGTATCACTGGATCGGTCTGGTGACCGATCCAGAGCTTGGTTTTTGCCCAAACCAAGTCCCAAGTCTCCCAAACCAACATCCGGCCAACCTTGACCTGTTGGTACATCATGCTTAGCATCCGGTCACTCCCTTGACCTGCTAAGACTCTCCACCAAGTGTCCGGTCAATCCCTTTGACCCACTTGGACTTTTCTCTTCGTGTCAAGTATCCGGTCACTCCCTTGACCTACTTGACCTTCTCAACACCAGATGTCCGATCATCCTTGATCCATCTGGATTTTCCCTTGCCCGGCTTCACTTACCAGGACTTTCACCTAGTTTCACTCACTAGGGTTTTCACCTGGCTTCACTTACCAGGATTTCCACAACTGCCTGGCTTCACTCACCAGGACTTTCCCTTGCCTGGCCTCACTCACCAGGACTTTCCTGAATGCCTGGCTTCACTCACCAGGACTTTCACATTCACCTAGCTTCACTCACTAGGACTTCCCGACTGCCTGACTTCACTCACCAGGACTTTTCCCCGCGCCAAACTCCCTGTTTGGACTTTTCTCGTGCCAAGTCTCCATACTTGGACTTTTCGCGTGCCAAGCTATCTGCTTGGACTTTTCCCGTGCCAAGTCTCCATACTTGGACTTTTCGCATGCCAAGCTACCTGCTTGGACTTTTCCCCGTGCCAAGTCTCCGTACTTGGATTTTTCCAGTGCCAAGTCTCCATACTTGGACTTTTCACCGAATCAGGTCAACCAGGTCAACCTTGACCTACGGTTGCACCAACAATCTCCCAAACATCTATTCTTGTCAAACATCAAGAATAGAACTTCTCTTCTCGTCAAAACATCGTCAAACATCAAAATACAACTCGAGTCAGGTCAACTCGAGTCGGGTCAACCAGGTCAACCTTGACCTAAGGTTGCACCAACATAAAGCAGCCTGCATCTGGTGCAACTGTGTTGGCTTGCCTCCGTACTGAATCGGCTGTAGTGCGGGGAAAGCTGGCCTTGTTCGGGCATTGTTTAGTCATATCCCATTCCTGGACACATTCGAAGCATCCTCGTGTGCCCTTGCGACAAACTCCTGGGTAGAATTTCCCACAAGTGGAACACTTGGGATAGCTAGGCTGTTTACTAGCTGGTCCTCCTTTTGGGTAACTCCCTGGTTTACGTTTGTTACTGGAGTTCCCTTTCCAGTTAGAGTTGTGGCCCTGGTATTTCTGAGTACCTAAGCCTCCTTGGCCTTTGTACTCTGAGAAGGCTTGCTTCTGCTGCTTGATGTTGTTCTGGTAGTGCTCGGTGATCAGAGCACTACTTACCAGTTGTTCAGTGGTTTGCGGCCTATGGACGCCGCTGGCCACATTTAGTGCTATTTCCGACCTTAACATTTTGAGCATCAGTCGGACTCGTTCTCTTTTGGTTCTGACTAGTTCGAGGCACAGACGAGCCAACCTGTTGAATTTCTTCACGGCCTCCTCAACTGAAAGGTCGCCCTGACGAAACTCAGTGAACTCGTCGTAGTGGCGGTTTGTGACCCGCATGTGAAAGAACTCCTTAAAGAATTCTCTTTCGAAGTTGGCCCATGTCATCTGGTTAACTGGGCGCTTCGCTTTAATCCTCTCCCACCACATACGTGCATCTCCTGTCAGGCAGAAGGAGGCGCATTTCACCTTTTCATGTTCTGGCCAGTCCAGAAGCTCCATCGTACTCTCCAGTGTTTTGAACCAGGCTTAGGCATCCCATGGTTCACTGGTGCCTGAGAAGTTCCCTGGCTTGATTTTCTGCCACTGGATCAGATAGGCTTCTCTCCTTGCCCCCGCTGCTGGGGCTACTGGTGTTGTAGGTTGGACTGGTGGAACCTCTATAACTACTGGGGTTCCTATGTTAGGTTCCGGAGTGGCAGTGGGAGTGTTCTGCTGATTAGCCCTTAGGGTGGTTATCTCTTGTTACTGTTCAGTTAGTTGTTTCTGTAACTGATCCACTATTGCTGTAAGGTCTGAGGGAGACACTGAGCTATCTGCCTCATACTGGGGCTCAGTAGCTGGTGCCCTTTTAGCTGGGCGTCCTCGTACCATTTTCTAGAGGGATAGAGGACATACATAACTAATACAATCATGTTTATATAACTACTACTATCATGTTAGATGCTATCATATATAAGCATGCTTTAGTTATCTATAAACATGAAAGCAAGAAACATAAATAAGGTGAGAGGTATTTTTACTTGGAAGCTGCAGGTTCAATGCTGATGTGTGTGTGGAGGAAGTATGGAACTTGCTCTGATACCATTCTGTAACGACCCGCCTCCTACTGACTAAGTTGTGAGGCCGGGGGTTACATTTTGCTAAACTATTTTGTGAGGAAAGTTGAACTAATTAAAAATTCTGCTATTTGCTATAAAATCTGGAATTTAATGTTCACAATACATTTTTCACTTTCATTGTTGTACATATGCTAAAGGGTGGAATTTGAACTTTTCATGCAATATCATACCATAGGACTCATGCTAAGCTATTTAATACAAGTCTCTAGGAAATTCAACATGCTTTGGTAATTTCTAAGCATATGAATGGAACCATGGCTTTGCATCATCTTCATGCTAAAACTAGGCATTTATGCAAGCTAAACATGCCATTAACACTACCCCAATAACTCATATGATTAAGGAGCTGAAATCAGGTGTTTCCAGCCGAAATCCGACCTCCCAATCGATTGGAATTGGGATTCAATCGATTGGAATCATCTCAATCGATCCACGGATCGATTCAACGTGCTTCTGTGCACGAAGATCCCTTCTGAATCGATCGGCTGATCGATCCAGCCTGGGCCAATCGATCGGCTGATCGATTCAGCAGCTCTCTGTTCGCGGGAATTACTTCCCGATCGATCAACTGATCGATCCATGGCCAATCGATCAGCTGATCGATTCATCAACTCTCTGTACGCGGCAAATCACTTCCCCAATCGATCGGCTGATCGATTGGAGCTCTGATTTCTACTGCATTTCAGTAATTTTGTGTACAACATGAATGTATCAACCAATAAACATTGGAATAATACTGAGCATGCCATTATTCATAGTTTACCGACTAACATCAAGGTAACTAGAAGTCTAGGCATAGCATAGTGCATACTTTCACAATTCATAACATTTAAACATTCAAAAGGTGCGGAAAAATAAAATATAAGGAGTTCTAATCCTTTAAACTTACTAGTCCCCAAGGGTCTTTATTCCAAGTTCCTTCTCACACACATCTTGACGCATTGTCCTCCAGCCTCCGCTAGTCCATCTTCCCTTTACCTTTATCTGCAGTACAAGGAAAAAGGAAACTATAAGCTTGGGAGCTTAGTAAGAACCATCTACCTCACAAAACATGCATTCGATGAAATCACGCTTTTAAATGATGCTCTTTGAAAAAAAAACACATGCTTGTATTCATGCTGAGAACTGCTAAAACATGGCATACTGAAATATGAGTCATGACAATCAAATACTAATCATAGAACTATCTTGTTATATCAATAAGAAGAACTGAACTGATATATAAGCTGAGTTAAACTGATGCTAGACTAATGCTGAATCTGAACTACATTCACATAGCTAATTTGTGAAGTTTGAAAACTATTTCATAATAGATAAAAATAATAATCATGCTGCTGATGGGCCCGGCAACTGTACTTGCTATGCGCATATCCCTAACTAAACCCGAGGTAGCTAGTTCCGAATCTAGTAGGGTTTACTAGATTATCTAAACCTAGGGACGACTATGGGAGCCCAACCCAAGGACAATTAAGAGTCCGGCACAGTGCCACTGATAAAGTAAAATACTGATTCATAAGCTAATTTATCTTATCTTGCTCTTACTAGGTTATCTGAACCTAGAGCTAGGTTATCTGAACCTAGAGGCGACTATGGGAGCTCACCCATTGGACCGTAGTCCCATATAAACTGAAGCAAGATTAAGCATGCTATTTAAAATGCATCTATGACATTTAACTGAGCTATTAAAATGCCTACGGTAGCATTTAATTGTACTAGTCATTTTATCGAACACTTGATGTGCTCTAACTCTCCTCGACTTAATAATCATGCATATGGCTGAACTAAAAGCATATGTGATTAACTACTTATACTGCAGGTGAGGGGTTACTTACTTCCTGCGCTAGATTTCTTACAATTCTGATCGCTAGGTTTTCCAGATAAAAGATCTCTTCGGCGATCTTCTTACGTCTACACGTTCTTCTCGCGACGAAGAGCGTTCTCGTATCGGAGTCGTCGCCGGAAGGTGCTCCTACGACCCTAAGGGTGGAACCCTAGTTCTCTTGGGGGCTTGGTGTGCTGAGAGGGTGAGGAAGAGGGAGGGGCGGCGGGTGAGGGTGAGGGAGAAGAGAAGTTGCCGATCCCAAAAATAATAAACCCCCACTTAAATTCTCTATTTATATTAAGTGATTAATATAACCCAACTAAATCATAAATATAATTTCTCTCCTCTTGTTTCAGCAAATCCCTGTTGGGGCCACCTGGTTACTAAAGTCATTTATAAGTCGTAGGGTCCGATAGGTCGCGGGTTAAATTCCTGCTTAGGTTAGTTTTTGTTTCTATTTATTTTTGCTACTTCTGCTACTCAAAAACTTCCATAAAAATATTCATAAATTCTAGAAAAATGATAGAATATTTCTAAAATTTATTTGAGAATTTTCGGGCATTACATGATTGGCGAAGACAGTAAAGGGTGACACGAGGGATCTCAAAGGAGGAGGGTTTGGAGGATTCGAAATGTTTAGATTTTTAAGAGGAAAAGAGGAAAAAAATGGACTATCTTTTAAATTATGATGGGATATATTAATTCTGATGAGATGCTACTATAGTAGAAACAAAATTACTGATATGTTGTGTAACTTTATGTCCACGCGTGCTATAGTGAAGGGTGATGTGAGGGAGCTCGATCGAGGAGGGTTTGGAGGGTTCGAAATGTTTAAATTTTGAGAGAAAAAAGAGAAAAAAATGGATTATCTTTTAAATTCTGAGAGGATTAATTCTGACGAGAAGTTTTTATAGTAGAAAAAAAATGACTGATATATTGTATGACTCTCACACACACTCTTTTTATATATATATATATATATATATATATATATATATATATATATATATATATATATATATAATGAAAATTAACAAAGGATATTTTGTTTCATTAAAATTTACATTTTTTAATATATATATATATATATATATATATATATAATATTTTTTAAAAAAAATAAATTTTAATGAAACAAAATATCCTTTGTTAATTTTCATTATTATTATTATTATATATTAAGCGTGTTATTATTGCGACTTGGCCGTAAATTGTAAACAGGCGGAGGTGAAAATACCGAAATACCCACCCTTTCCTAACCTCCTTCCCCCAATTCTTTCCCCTGGCTCATGGCCTCCGCTTCTTCCCCATGCCGTCGCCTCCTTCCCACTTCCTCCGCCCCCTCCCTTGGCCCCCGCGCTGCCCTTGTACCCGCCTTGCCGCAGCCCGATCTCGCCTTTTCTACCCTCTCGGTCCCTGCCATGCCCGACGATCCGCCTGCCGCGCCGTCCCCCGCTGCTGGCGGATCCTCGTCCCCGCCGGACAACCCTCGTCCCCCTCCTGCCCTCACTGAATCCTCTCCCCGAAAGACCCGCTTACCCCGCGCCTGTACCTCCCGCATCCCCGCCGCCGCTGCTCGCCCACCGCAGCCTGAGCGCCGCCTCACGCGCCGGGAGAAGGAAGAGCAGCAGCGAGCCGGGAGGGTGATCACGCCGCTCGTCGAGCCGCCTTCTCCTCCTCAACTTCCCCTCCGGGAACTCCGGTCTATGTGGGAGCTCGCCTCCATCCTCAACTTCCTCCATGTGAGTACCATCTTCCTTCCGTTTTGGTTTTTCTTCTTGACAATCTTGCCTTTTCTTGATAGGTTTCTGAGAGCTGACATTTTTTTGTCCTGTGTATGTTTCCTAGGTTTTTAGACCTCTGCTGAACATTGTTGCGGAGTTCTCTGCAGAAGAGCTTGAGACGGCGCTTTTGACACCCAACAACACGCTGGATGACGTGCACATACCTCTGCTAAAGGTTCGCTCTTTCTGATAAAAACTGTAACTTCGTTATTGGATGTTCCTGCTCTGAACTGCATTGCATCATATCTTTGGAAGAACTGTGAAGTTTTGACAAAAGAAAGTAGTTGCAGTCTGTATTTTGTCTCCATTTTTGCAATCATTTTTTTTTCTCAACTAGACCTTGATTATGTGTCTGCTTTTTAAACCTTGTATATGTTTCCTTCAATTGCATCTCCCGTTGATCTTCTAACAAAATTTTTAAAAGTTCAATGTTTAACTGACGTGACTGATGGTAGATTTTGCATCTTCAGTCGTTATTTTTTATAGCACTACTTTGAATATCTTGTTTTTGTGAAAATTGTTTGCCTGTAATTGCCGATAAAACATTGATTCATTGTAATCTTGGTCTGGTAATGGTAGATAGTACGTTGTTTTAGGAGACCTGAATCTCTCATTGGTTTATGATGTCACTTTTATCTTGTTCTTTCATGAGATGCAGCTCATTTTATGTGATTTAGAGCACTTGCTCACTTAATTAGTTAGTAACTATTTTGTTCCTTTTTTTTACCTAATTGGTGGCTTAAACTTTTAATCAATGAAATGCTAGTTGTAGACCTCCAATTTGACCGAGTGTCAGCGATCTGGTGTTGCTATTCCACATTGATGGAAGTGCAATCTTTTGGATATTTTTTAAATTGGCATTATATATACTATCATCTCTTGATTCTTTTGGTTTTTACACTGTAGAACAAAGTTTTGCTCCAACTTTATGATGTACACTTTATGTTGGACCATTGACATAGGCTACTCTTACCTTGGTTATCATGATTAGCTCTGGATTTTGTGTTACAGTCTTACAGATACGAAAGTCAAAATCAACGGTCAATACTTTCGCTATCTTACTATACTGCTGAAACAAATGTTTACTGATACTTATTAGAAGAGTGATTCATGGAGGTGCTTCAATGTTAGCAATGCTCATCATTCAGCAGCTATCGGATTTCTGGGCTAAACTGTATTGCGCTGACATTGACACATTGCAAAAGTGATTAAACTTGCTATTATGAAGTTTCTAACAGTTCAACTACATGGAGTCATTTACTGATGGGTCATGCATCTAGCCAATTATTATCTCACACAGGTCACTATTCCTAAGGAAGTAGTCTCTAAAGACAGCAAGTATAGTCCTAAAGCAGTAAAATAAATTTATTTCAGTGAAAAATGAACATCACAAATGGAATTCAAAGAGAATTTGTTATTGATTTGGCCTTAGAAAGTCTTGTTATTGGATATTTTTAATTTGGCCTGAAAAGATTATGTATAAAATATTATAGAAAGTTCCTCATAATGGATAGAGTAGAGTTCCAAGCACAGATATTGGTGTCACAAGATTTGCTACAGTTTTTCAATTGATGTGGGATGCATAAGAAGAAAAAAAATATCTTGATGTCACGTTTTAATTTCATTTAGATTGTGATGATAGATAATATAATACATGTCGGTGACCTTTATGTTCTTGAAGTGGACGATGTAACCACTTAGAGTTGTTTAAACCTATGGATCCTAGGGGCCACGATGTTATTAATATTATACTTGTTAGAGGATGTAACCACTTAGCATTTTGCTGGATCAGTCTTGTTTTTTTATCATTTTCTTTTTGTCATTTTAGCACGATAAATGTATAATAGAAGTGATTCTTGTTTTCAATGAGAATCGAATCTCAATTCCAATTTGTAAATCATTATCAAATATTGGTCCCACTCACTATGATTTTGCTAATCCCATGTCTCATTGACTGCCTACAATTTTCTTTTAAAATCTGTTGGCTCGAGATTGAAGGGGAGTCTTGGCGCAACGGTAAAGTTGATATCGTGTGACCTAGAGGTCATGGGTTCAAGTATCGGAAATAGTCTCTTGCAAAACTGGGTAAGATTGTGAATAGACCCTTCCCGGGACCCCGCATTGGCGGGAGATTCATGCACCGCTGCCCTTTTTTTTATTTGTTGGCTTGAGATTCACAACTTGCATCGTTCGTTAACCTCACTGCATTAAAGTTCGCTCACTACACTTGCCTTTTTTTATTTGCATTGTGGTCACAATTATAGCTTTTTTATTACCATATAGTATAAGATATAAAGATAAAGATGGAAAATAAAAGATAGTTATTCAATTCAAGATTGCTTAAGTACTCTAACCGTATGCCAAATCAAAAAAATAGGGAAAAGATACCAGCGCAATCTTTTATCAAACTATAACAGTTGGGTTTGCAAATGACTAATCAATTTACTAGTGTTGTTTTGGTCGATGGTTCAAGTTAATTGAGTGCGCATGCACAGAAATTTTTTTTTCAACAAATTACCATTTTTATTGCTGTTATTGTTGGGAATTATTTTAGTTGTTTCCTTCATGTATGGATAATAATCTCAAACCAACCTTGTTGTTTAGTGTCTCAATCAAATCTAATTGGGATGAGTTGAGTCATGTTGATAAGTTGATTGAGTGAAGTCAGTATTACTTGTACTTTGTCTCAGCCGATCCACAAAGAATATGCTACTTATATAATCAAAGTGGCATATGTTTGATTAAAAAGACTTTGTTCTTGTTTTTATCAACAAACATATTCTTTTTATTATTAGTATATGTTGCAAAAGACACTTATTACTATTCTCTTTGTTTATATGGTAAATGTCATGTATTCTTAATGTAGTAAATTTATTTTCTAGGTTTGTGCTTGAGATGATTATCTAAATAATGTGATATGTCATAAACAATATCTTCACTCTAAGTTAATTTTTTGTAAGAGAAAATCATTGTTGTAATTCATCTTTGTATGATATCCAAGCTCAATACAAAGTCAGTAAGGATGGATGTGGATCTGAGGAGGCATGAAAATTAAATTGGTTGATTTCTAGTCAGACAGAGATTATGTAATGTTGGATAAAGCTACGGCAGGGGTGGGGGAAGGGGCAGGGACAAAGATGAGTAATGGGCTACCACCATAGGATTAGTTCAGCTAATGATGATAATATACAGAAATATATCATTAATCTTATTTTTTGTTCCATTTCATAGCAGAATAATTGGAATTTTTTTATTGAGCTTCGGTAATTACTCAAGGCAATGTTTCATTGAAGAGATACAAATTGGAATATAAGAGAAGAGATGAAAAGATAAATGAAAGGGAAGAGAAATAGTATTTTTCTAACTTGTTTTGTTGAAGAAATAAATCTACTCCTGTAGAAGGAGGTCATCCAGTTGAAATAATGAGCCGATCTCAATTACAGTGTTCTCAGTGACCAAGGAGGTGAGGGAAGTAGCTGAGAACTGAAACAAAGGTTAGCTTTCTGTCCATTTTGGTCAAGAACCAAATGACTAAAAGAGGGATCTTTTCCCTCATCTCTCTCTCTTATGTTGTGTCTACATTGGAGGACGAAAGCTAAAGGGGAATGAGGAAGGGAGGGGAGAAGATGTGGGAAAAGAAGAGAAGGAATTGTCTACTTGGATTGGGGGAAAAGCTATATATGTGGTGTCCATCCTATAGTGCTTCAGTTAGACGTGATTATTAAGATTAATGCTGGAAACTGGAAATGTATTGTTTTATTTTCCATGCCTACTAATTGTTTGGGTAGAGGTTTATTGCCTTAGATTTAATGTTGGTTTTGTCTTTTATATACTCCCAGTGAAGCTAGTTTTAGATGATTGCCTATAATCACTCTTTTCCTAGTTTAATTTTGGGTTCCACCTAACTCAGTGAAACTATTTCATTCTATTGTGGTATCTGGAGTCAGTTCCATCTTAAAGTGACTAGCTTCTGAGAAATTGAAATTTTAGAAAATAGCTTTATTAAAGGTTTCATCTGGTGTTCATATCTCCCTGATTGTGTGCTAACAGGCAATTCCTCCAGTAACTCGCATGGCTCTAGGGCGTGCAACTTGGGTGACCGTGCTCTGTCGAAAGTTAAGAGATTGGTGGTACTGGGTACTGTAATATTTTAAATCATCTGCTTAGAATATTGCAGTGAAGATAATATAATGGAATAATTTAGTCAAGGTTTTCTGGTGCAGGTTGCTGATGGTGAGGTCCCAATTGTTGCATCTCATGGGTGAGCTTATACACCATACAAAAATATAGTGTTTCTCGAAGTTTTTCCAGCTAATAACTACTTGAAATCTATATTCCCCAGGTCAGAGATTGAGAAATATAAAACTCTTGAGCCCAGCACAAGAGTGCTGATTCTGAAAGCACTTTGTGACATACGTGTGGAGGTACCTTTTGACAGAATGATTAGATTCAATTACTAAATTAATGTTTGATAGCTATCTATAAACCAACTTTTCGAATTTTTGTTTGGTGTGGATTTCTTATTCTGAAGTGAACCTTGAAATGGTATAATACAGTTGGTGCCTTCTATCAATAAGTGCCATAGTTCCAATTCAGATAACTTATGTTCTATAAAAGCTGTTCCTTTAGTGTCATTTTTTGGATGCCTTTGGAAAATAATACAACTTCATTGTTTCGACTTATAGTGGGGGTTTTCCAATAAGTTACTGTAGGTATTCTAGACATTAATCAATACCATGGGTAAACTTCTAAATCATCTTCATTCTCCTATTTTCAACCCAAGTAACAAGACCACGCTGAAATTCATTCTCTCCCTATTTCCTTTTTGTGTATGTAATTTGTACTTTACAGTAAATCTAAAGCGAAGCCATAGTATTGAAATAATTGCTTGTTTATGCAGTATTTAGATAGCTTGCGCTGATAACTTGCATAGGAATATTGTGGACATATAACTTGCGCTGATTCGAAAATCAATCCAAAGATTTCATAAGGCATCATTGAAGGCATAATGACCTTCAAAATTCAATTTTTGCCTCCATCATCATTTGCCATCAATCCTTCATGACACCACCTTCAACATTGACTATTATTCGTATTTGATATTCTGGTAATAACAACTTTGCCTTGTTTGAGTGAGCAGAATAAGCAGACATATATTATTAAGTAATTAAAACATATAACTTTTTGTCATTTTGATTTTGCTGTATGCTTTTGAGTGATTGTTTTTCCAACCAAACATCTTGGCTATTATTAGTAGACTTGATATTCTGGTACAACAACTTAGCCTTGTTTGAGTGAGTAGAATAAGCGAAGACCTATATTAGTAAGTAAATAAAATGTTCACAACATTTTTGCCGTTTAGGTTCTGCTGTATACTTTTGAGTGATTGTTTTGCCAACCAAACATTTATAACTGTATAACTTAACTAAGAGCCTTAGTTTTCTGCTGACCACTCCAAATGACTATTTTTAGGGTCCACATTCTATTTAACATTATTTTTCCACTTTGCAGCAAGAAGACATTCGGAATTTTATTGATAATTCTTTGAAACATGGTATCCAACTTTCAGTTTTTCGCAAAGAAAGGATTGGCGGTGATTCACATGGGATTTCCTATTGGTATGGTGATCATTTTAGAGTTTGAATATCTAGGCAATTTATTTCTGAATCCTTCTTAGAACAACATATTATTTCACGCTCGACATTGCGATAATTTTTTCATTTCTTTATTTTTTTCAGGTATGAGGATGATCCTAGTGTTGGTCACAGATTATACCGTGAAATTAGACGAATTGAGACGAAAAACACCAGGGCAAAAGGATCATCATCTACTCCCTCTATATGTTTGCAGTGGGAAACTGTTGCAACTAACTTAAGTGAATTTCAAGAAGTTTCTGTGAGTTTCTCCATGTTTATTGCCACTTTTTAGAATGTCATCTGTTTTCTGGAGGTTAGGCTGCGTTATGCTTATACCAATGCAGCTAAAAATAAAAGGTATAACCAATTAAAGTCGATGGAACTATATAAATTCTAAATTCATCTTCCCTTGATTTTGCAATTGCTAGTCTTGTTACAACTTACTAAATACTAGAAGTGCACTGCTTCCCTTGATTCCGTTCAATGATACAAGTTCAATGTCCTAACTCCTAAGTTTTCAATATTATGTATTTGCACTTTTATAAGATCATATGATATTGCTCCTTTGTACTATGTTATATTTTACTTTGCTCTGCTGTCATTTATCAGTAGGAATCCTACAAGAGAAGTGTTAATTTGGGTTGCTAGGTCATCCCATCATACGTTGTGAATCTATATTTAGATCTTGTGATGCATGCTACTAATCTTCTGTAGTAGGTCGTGTAACACTAGTTTTTCTTTCTCCGGGAAGCCACCAAACCTTTCAACTTGATTCCTTGTGACAATAATCCCAAATTGGGTTGGTTCTGCTTCCCTGGGTGCATATAATACTTAATTGTCTTACTTTGACTGATCTGTGTAATCTCATGGTCATTATTTCCTTCCTCTTTTTCTAGTTTTAGATTAATTTTTATTTTTCTCATTAATTTAAAAATTTTGTTGCAGGAGAAACTGTTTTCAAGTAAAAACAGAACAGAGACCTCTCTCGGGAAGAAACTAAAAATTGACTGTCTGCCAGAGATTGAGAAAATTCATAAAGTATTTATTCTTTTTACTTACCAATTGCTATTATAGGTTTTCTGGTTACCTACTGTTTGTATTCTGTAATGCCTGTGATTAACAAATATTGGCAAATATTACTGCAAAAGATATATTTAACTTGCTCTTTGTTATGGACCATGGGAAATCCCATGCAACAAAAAAAAATCTGGAGCCCATCAAATACAAGAGATACATACATGACAGATTTAGAAAGAAGAGTACATATCAAGATAGTTGATTCAGCTATAGTAATTGATTTTTATTTAAATTGAGTATCTTTTATTTTCATAGGATTGAGTCTAGTATCTTTATTTTTAGTAAGAATAAAATCTTTATTCAGTGTTCGTTTTCTTCCTTTGTTGGGAAGGAACGTAGTAGTTGTATTTAAATGGCTAGAATAATGCAATAAAGATTACGACTAAGCTTACAAAAAGAAATCAAACCCTCTAGATCGAGAGGTTCTCTAATCTCAACGAGTCTCAAATTATTCCTATCACCATAGGCTGTTAAGGTCATAAAACCAAGAAGACAAAGATTGATTCCACCAATTAGCCGATAAACCGTACCATTATGACGAGCTCTGCTACCAATTTGTTATGGCCTTTGGATATGGAACGCGTAATGGGACGATTTATCGACGGATCGGTGGAATCAATCTTTGTCTTGGTTTTACGACTTTGACGGCCGATGGTGGTAGGGATAATTTGAGGCTCGTTGAGATTAGAGAACCTCTCGATCTAGGGGGTTTGATTTCTTTTTATAAACTCAATCATAATCTTTATTACTATAAACACTGAATAAGAAAAGTTTTATTCTTACTAAAAATAAAGATACTAGACTCAATCCTGAAAATAAAAGATACTCGAATTAAATAAAAATCAATTACTCTAAGCTGAATCAATTCTCTTAATATGCACCCTTCTGTCTAAATTTGTCACGCGTGTATCTCTTATATTTGATGAGCTCCAGATTCTTTTTTGTTACATGGGCTTGCCCATGCTCCATAACACTCGTTGGTTGCTTGCAAATGCAATTCCAGTTTCTAGTAGTCCTTACAAATGCAAGTAAATCACTATAATTCTAGGTACTTGATTTTTTTGTAAAAGAAAAGATATTTGGTAATTAATACATTTTAATTAGTTACAATATTGTGATAGTGTAATTGTTGTTTTTTTTTTTTGAAATGGAGTAGGAAATAATTTAAAGATATCTTACATCATATTCATAAAATTAACTGAAATAGCATTTTTTTAATTTCATAATTTTGTTATAATATTAAATCAATATCTTGCTATTATTATTATTTCTAACAAATTCTTAAAATAAAAAATGGTCAATAAGTATATTGTTTTCTTCTGTATAATATTTAATATTTTTTATTTTTGTATTCCATTTATTTTTGATATACAGATTGCAAATGCAAACCGTGGTTTCAAGTTCTAGTTATATTTGCAGCTTTTATGGCCTACTTTTAAATAAATTTTCTGCTTACATTTTTTAAGCAATGAAAATTTGCAACTTGATTAACTGCTGGAACACGCTATTTACAAACAACTCACCCTTAGTGGATTTATTGGATTGTAAATTTTCATGAATGTAGTGTTCTCTACTCTTGTATAATTCCTAATATTATGAGATTTTTGACCATTCTCCGCAGAAAAAAGATAGGTTGTGGAAAAAGCAACACAGAGAAGCGCTCCTCCTTGATAGCTTTTTGACTGCAGATGGGATTTCATCAGGTCGCTCCCTTCGAGATAGAAAACCTGTCACATATACATTTGGTAAGACCATTCAAACTTTCATAGTATAATTTGTATCATAATGTTTTGACGTGTAATATTTATTCTTCAAGAAAATGGCCTAGCTATGCTGCTTTGTTATTGCACTATTATCATTTTATCCCAATATTATTGGCCTAAATTATTTCTCCTCCCGAAATGGTCAACCGCCAAGTTAGTAAAAACTTTGAAAGTTGTTGATAAGGGCTTGGGTTAGAAATCTGCCCGTTCCATGCAAATAGGGGATTGTTTCTGTCTATGTATATGCAGAAATATCTTTTCCATCACATTCATTTCTTTCCTTGTTTATGAGTTGACTAGTTCATAATAACCAGTACTATACTGGTTTATCATCTCCCACCTTCAAGTTTGCTTATTTGCAGGGAATGCTATTAGAAACCTTTGTTGAAACTTGAAAGTAAACGTTATGGGAGATCATATTGTGGCGATCATTATTGACTGATTATAAGTGAAATAGTCTAAATAAAAGGATTATGTACTGGTATTTTTCTAGTCAACCTCTCATATAGATTGTGTGAAGATGAGTTAGACATTCTTGCCTAGGTCTAGCCATTAGCGATGTCAAGATATTTTGTCGTGTAGGAAGTGTACTTTTCAATTACTAAATAGAAAAGGTTGATAAAAATTCTAAAACTTGTTTTTTTGTTTGCTTCAATCTGAATTGGAACAACATCCTATCATGTGATTTCAAGCTTTTGTTACATTCTGGGAATAATTCTTGCATGTGTGTGATCTGGTGTAAAATAGACTAAGGGGGTGTTTGGTTGATGAGTTTGGGAATGAGGGAATGGAATGATAGTAAAGATAGTATTTGGATTATGGGTTTGGGAATGATTTCTAGATTTATGGGAATCAATAAAACTCATATAACTAGGTGGGTTTCATTTCCATTCCCATTCCATCTTACTATCAAACTCATACCCATAGTCATTCCCATCATTTAACCAAACGCCACCTAAGTTTTCTTTCCTGAAAACCATTTTATCATAAATCCTTGTTACTTTAAGGGACACTTCTTTGTGATTATTTTGATCTATAACCGTTTTCTTTTGTTTTTTCTGTTTCGAAATTGAAATTAAATTGATAATACTTTTTTGTTGAACTATTTTCAGATGATTATGACCGCTCAATCAGTGAAGCTATCAAAATAACCAAGTGTGTATACCATCTCTTCTTTACATATATGTCCCACATTATTGTTCATAAATGAACAAATGCATGCAATTTTCCATAACAGTACCAGTTTTTCATGTTTTTTCTAAGCAGGAAAAGACAAAGCTCACCAGAAAACATTGTCAGAAAAGCTGTTGCTGGGAGGCCTGAGTTATATGCAAATGGTGATTGGAATGGACCTTCACAAATAGATCCAGCTGACAATGACGATGCACAGACGCCACGATCAATTGACAATGAAGAAACTGACATTGACAGGCAGGATGAGACTCTGGACCGCAGGTACCATCACTTCTTTTTATTTGGTGAAAAGGTAACATTACTTTGGTGGTTCTTTCAAATTGTTTTATTGTGCCAACTAACTTTGCACTTTTATAACTTAGTAATAGGCGAAGAAAAAGACCTCAACGATATTCAGAGAAAGATTTTGTGGATACTGTTTCAGATATTGATGCAGATTATGGCAGTGATGATGACATAGTAGGAGAAGCAGTGTACGATGATGAATATTTGAGAAAAATAAAAAAGAGAAAGATGTCCAGTGGTTCAGAGGAGGATGAGGAGTACCGATGGGAGGAGGAAAATGCGGAAGATGAGGAAGAAGAGGAATATTCTCTCAGTGCTAGTGAAGATAATGAAGAGAAACAGCATAATAAGAAGTTTCTAACTCGAACTAGGCGAGAAAAGAAGTTGAGATTAGTCGATGAACTGCAGACAGGCCTAAGACGAAGCAAGAGAGCGATGCGATCACGTATAAATTACCGACAATATGAGCAATCTGATACAGATACAGATTCAGCCAGGCCAGACAAGTCAAATGCAACAGCTGAAAATTCTGCTGCATCGGGTGATCAAGAACTTTCAACAGCAAGTCAAGATTCCGAGGGAGGAGGCACTAAAGAAATGGCAGATAGAGAAATGGCCGTGGATCATATCAATCATGGACACAATGAACAGCAACTAGCAGTAGAAAAGACAAATGACAATAGGCAGGAGGAGAATGGTGTCCAAAGTATAAGGTTTCTAGACCTTAATGAACTAGCCCCAGGGACTGGTTTCGATGATGGCCCTAGCACCAAAGACGAGGAAGGGCACAACTCCTAGACATGATGTTGAACTGCTTGATTGTCTTTGACTTGGCCAGCTCAAAAATTTTTGTTAAAGTATCGGCGTGTGATTGTTGATTCATACGAGAAAAAAAGAATGGCAGTTAAGATCAGACACAGCTCGCTTTCGATGCTCAGCCTCGTCGAAGAGTTGCCAACTGTATTAGTTGATAGAAATTTATGAGGAAGAAATTCATTGGACCCTGTTCGACATGTTTCGTGTACAATACACGTTAGCAGATGAGCTCCCGATTGTTGATTTAATTGTTGCTTCTTTGCCATGTAGAGGCAAGAATGTTATAAACCTTAGTTTAGAGGATATATTCCACGTAGCATTTTTAGTGAGAAAACAGTCCTATTGCGACTAGATCTCAACATGGTTCGTACAATTGAGTAATGTTCTCATGTCTTTATTCTGCAGCCTCTTGAGCAATGAGCAAATGTTGATTATACTGTTTATTTGTTCCTTTTGATTTGCTTGTGACATTAGTTTTTTTTTTCCCTGTGCAACAGAAAGTTCATTCATAAGAAAGTTATGTGCCTTTCTAACCCAATCAAACAAAGATCACAATTCAAGATCTATCAACTTCTACAGCCTTTGTTTTTTTTTTCCAGAAAATCATTCATGTGATTGTATATGCATTTTTGTATGCTTGCTAGGATGATTGTTGCCAAAATGGCAATCTTTTCTAGTCGGCGAAAGGAGCCGTCTCAACGGCATTATCGTGGAGATTGTGCCCCCGAGGAACCAACCAACCTATCTCTTTGTTTACTGACAGTAGGTTCTCTCTTTCTATTTTATTCGTCTCTATTTTTCATTAAACTATGACTCTGAAGTTACCTGGGCTTCTACCTTGCTGGCTGATGTGGTAAGAAAAGCTGATTAACAATCACAAATGGCAGTGGCTGATCGATGGAAATCTCAAACCTTGCTTCATGTCACATTGCTGTTTATCATCTTTATGTCTTAGTGTATATTGGTTTCAAGTGACAGAGCAAGTTCTTTCCGAACTCAAAACACCGTCAAGCCTCACAATGTAGCATTAAAATAAGCCTAAACACTGAGCAGTGCGATGTCTTTTTAGCAATCAAAGTTTGCTTATCATAGTTCAAGCAATCATGGAGAACCATATAGCATCCAAGACAACAGAGTTCATCATGCCCAGTAGAAAACTGAGGTTAGACAGGGGCCACAATTTCCTTTCATGTGCTTAGTTAGGCAGTGTTAAATACATGAGTAGGAATACAGTTGATAGCTCAATTTTATGCATGTTTTGGCGAGCAACCACTAAACCTGAAGAGCTCGACCATAAAAAAAAATAAACATGGTCAGCGCCATGTGCCTTTACAATGCATTCAAATGGATTTGAGTAGTGGTCTAGCAATCAAGGGCACCAAGGGCTTTCATGTCCTCCAGGAAGGCCATATATGAGTCATCAATACTCTGTGACTTGGCACCTGATGAAGTAGCTGTTTCAGGTTTCCCAGTAAATGTCAGACCAGAAGGCTTGGAAATTGCAGGAGTGGTGGTGAGCTGTGATTTCGCTTTCAGTTTTGGGGCCACAGTTTCTCTCCTCACACGCACTGAAGCAGGAACCTGAAGCAAGAGAAGATACCCACACAAAGCAGCCATCAATAACTCGTGATTAAATATTATCCATAAGAAGATTCTAGTCGCACAATTGTGTTTGATCAATTCTAAGAATGCTTGAAGTAATCAATCCCTGATATTTTGGGATAATCAGGATATAATAAAGGATGTTCATTATGGTGTTTGCTCCGCCATGATAATAATCTGCTGTAAAGTATGTCTGATGATATAATAAGAGATAGAGCTCATACAGCCGACCCCACCTAGTGGGAAAAGAATTGGTTGTTATTGTTGTTGTAAAGTATGTCTGATATCATTCATTCATTTTGGACAACATACTTCAATCAAATAAATCCTAAATAAATGTAACAGAAATGTTCAAGAATATAATATGATTTTCATCTTTTGAATATGTTTTTCCTTTTTCTAAAACAATATAATCAGTCAGGTAGCTTTTATTCTCAAATTTATCATATATCTAGTGTATTATCTGACTACCATCCAATTGATCAAAGCTACATAAAATAGGAGAAGATATTTGGGGGCGTCTTAGTAATTGATTTCATATAATCATTTTTCATGTGTACATACAATTTAATATTAAGAATGAAAGGTTAGAACATACCATCGCTGTTAATTCTGGATTATGTTGTGCTAAAGGACGCTTGACAACTGTTGATGCTGCTGATTTGACATAAGATGGCTTCTGAGGTGCAGAGGGCCTAAAAGCATCAAAATCATCCTCGTGCGGAATTGGGAACCCTGAAGGTCTTGGAAATGGCAGAGGTCCTGGAGGTGCAGCAAACATTGGCCTCAGCATTTGTGGTGGAACAATTCCTGGGGGTGGGGGCGGTGGGGGTCTTGCGGCAAAACCAGGAACCATCAGAGATGGCCTCATGTCAGTAGGAAAATGTACCATGCCAGGAGGCATCATGTCAAGTGGCAAAGAATTTATTAAAGGAATATTGTGAACCACTGGTGGAGGCTGTCTCAGAGGTGGTGGCATCAACCGAGTTGTTGAATTATCATTTGAGCTTGGAGCATTGCCTGGGACAAATTCAGATGTCATGGGATCTGATTGTTGATTAGCTGATTTAGGTGGCAACCCAGGAGGCGGTGGAGGTGGTGGATGCATTGGTGTTGTAACCTACAAATTAAAGAGAATACATACTACTTAAATCTAATTATAAAAATAAAAAAATAAGATGCATTCTGTGTAGTAAGTATAGCTTAATGGAGGAAAAGATTCATGTGACTAAATAGTATCCACAAAGACAGCTTGATGATGATGAATGCACTTCATCAAAAGACAATTTTTGCTAACTCATAACAAATTGAGATGCTTGACGAATAAGCATATTTATACCTTATTTGGTTCTTTTAAAGCTGGCCCGTCTGATCCTGTGGTTTTATCAGCTTCCTTCGCAGATGTGCCTGGTGGAGGAGGTTGCAAAAGAGGCTGAGGGGGAGGTGGAGGAAGTATAGGCAATGGAGTAGGAACTGCAGCTTGATCTTTAGGAGGTGGTCCTGGAGGTGGCGGCGGAGGCAATGATGCACCCACATTGGCAATATGCTTTGGAGGAATTGGTGGAGGAGGAGGTAAAGGTATTGATGGTGGTACAACAGAATCATCATGTGAAGTTACTCCATCAGCACTTGGCAAAGGTGGTGGTGGAGGAGGGGGTAGAACTGTTAAAGCTTCATCTGTTTCTGTTGCAGAAGATGAAGCTGCAGTACCTGAAGCAGCAGATGAAATCCTAGGCCCTGCATATCTAAAGAATTAGATTCAAAACAAATGCATGAGAAAACATAGACGGATCATGATGCTAACCTATTGATGATTTGTACATTGGAGGTTTCCCAGGAGGTGGTGCCCCTGTTGGGTTTAGAGTAGGGTGATAATATACAGAATCCTGCATCAACAATATTTGTTAACAATCCAACAGTTGCAGTTCATTCAACTAAGAAATTTATCCAGAACCATACCTCAGGCCTTGGATTTCTAGCCCTTTCCTCTTCCTCTGTCGCTGCTCTTCTTCGAGGGGGGCCCAAGTGACTGGTAGAAGCAATACAAATGCATGAGACACCAAGATAAAGAAATTACTACACAGAGGTCCTGAGATAACCCCCCACCTGAACATCACTGGAGTTTCACCCTTTTCCCGCATTTTATCTTCATATTCCTGTTCATAAGATAGATAATAAGTATATGGAATCCTTAAGTTCTGGAGGCAGCATACGAGCATTAGAAACAATATACTAGAGTTGCTAGTTTAAGGTTCAACTTCAGTCATTTAACCAAGTGGTTTCCAATCATCCAAGTATCATTTTGATTCAAATCTCTTCTCACTAAACAGAAATTTTTATTATTTTACAATTATCTTATCAAATTGCAACTTGAACAGACGATTATCTGTAGTGTCCAGTACTATTCTACTACCACAGGTTCTTAGTTATGCAGACACAAGTATGAACATCCAACATGAGCAGGATGTTAGTGTTTGACATCTAATTATCTAGAAGTTTTTATACAAGGTCATTGACTCAATCGAGGCATCATCATCCTCGCGACAAGCACGAAACAGGGATAGAGGTGGATGAAGTCTGAGAAATGACGCCCTTGATTCCTTATAAGTTACAATACCTACCCCAGCTTTATATGTGGCAAATCCAAATAGAGATCACATTTCATTAATGAACTTGTCCATTCACGCTTCAAATTTAAAGATAAGTCATTTTTTCCTCAAATTTAGATCTACTTGAAAAGGAGCATAAAAACTCATTTGGATATCTATTGAACAAACTATGAGAATAAAATTTCTCACCCACCTCTAGAAAATCAATAGGCATTCAAAAATAGCGAGTCAAACACAGACAGGGAACCTTGTCTCCTAACATCATGTCATTTTCATCAGTTTCGCTCATGTATACCTGATTGATTATCTTATTTCTCAAAGAAGCATAACTCTTATGATATATTATAAGCTCAAATAAGTCACAGCCTTTTTTTGTGTGTGGATAAACAGATATATTAGTCTTGTATAAGTTTGAATACCTTTCCTAGCAACCTGACAGTTGTATTAACCTAGAACCCATGATAAGTTTACCATGAAAGAAGAATCCAGACAAATCATATGTTTTGGAATATTCATATCCTTTAGAAGACACCTTTGAAGTTAACAAATGGGATAATGGCTGATAAGGTGTATTAAAAAAAAATCAAGCAAGTTGGGCATCCTCTAAAATTGTTTTGATAATAATAAATGTCAACTGTACTGGCATCCTGAAGACTTTCTGTCTACAAAACAATAGAAAGGAGCATGGCAATAAGCAAAATGCTTTCCTCCATCATGAATGCATCTATTGATCTTGGCTGGTCGGGATTGAGGGAATTTAACTTTCTCAAACAAATTTCTGACTATCCATTAATTTTTAGGCATTGAGGAGAATCATCTTAGACATGTGATTCCTAAATGTATAAGTAAAGGGTATAACACTGGGGCATGGGGAAGAAGATTAGTTAAATATATAGTTCTTACAAAATGGCTTACTATGACTACCATGAATATACACACACATATGCGCGCGCATAAAATATCTATCAAAAAGTGACTGATCTAAAGACCATTGTCGGTAATATGATTATTTTGCTCAGTACTTGTATTTTTCTGAGTGCTGAAGTTCTTAATTTCTTTGGAATTTGAAATGAACAGAAGGTAGTCTTGAATCTTCACAAGAAGTTATCTTTGATTATTAAAGCTTGCATGAAAACTCACTTTTGGTTGATTACACTGTATTATGGCAATATTATTTTGTTGCCAACTTCCTTCAGTCTTAGAGAAACAGCAAATAACTGTAAATAAATAAAACAGAATACCTTTCTTTTTTTCATCACAAGATTCAAGGTGTCCTCAAGTTGTCTCTTCTTATGCTTCCTTGCCTTATCAAGGGCACCATCAGCCTCTGCAACATAAGAGTCCAATAAAAATGCAAAATGCTGAAGGTTGAGATGAGATAGAATAAACAAGGATGCATTTTGTTTAAATTGCATGCAAGCCTACATATAAGAGCTGATAAGCAAAGCAGATAGCCAGACACTCAGACAACTTCAGGTTAGTTGCACTCTCGTTCCAAAGGCATCTTTACTAGAACTTAGGCACCAATTGCATGAAGAGAATACTGGTGTCAAAAAAAGGGGATATTGAATGTCAAATCACATAATTAGTAAGTGAAAGATAGCTTTCTATTTTAAATAGGTTGTTCCTAAAAGCACTCTTCCATAAAACTGCTCTTGACTATTGACAATTTAAAAAGTTTCACCTTAGGCATCCCAAGTTTTTATATCTAATCACAGCTAATTGTTCAACTTAACATGAAAAATTAACCAACTCAACAGAACCTGATCAAACATTCAAAATCCAAGTCACAGCAAACAAAGATAAAGAGCAACAAATCACAACCCAATCAATGAGAAGATTTAATTACCACCTTGGCACCAAAAGATGCAACAAAGTCAACATACACCAAAACCATACTAAACACAGTAAAAGGATGAGCAGATCAATCAAAAGCCACTCCATTATCTCAGAAGACCCACTAGAAGTGATGTAAAGGATCAAATTTCCCACAAGTCAGAGCAGATTGGACTCAGAAGATACTTATAAAGTAACAAACCAACATAACAAAAGGATGATCACCATTCCAAAACCATCTCATTACCTCAGAAGTGCTAGCGGTGATGAAAAGAATCAAATGTCCCACAAAACAGAGTTGATGACCAACATACATAAGTAACTCATGCTCCAAGCAGTGCAGCATGGGCACTCCAAAAAATATTTTTTTGGAAGTGTCAGACACAAACACGACACGCAAATACGCATGTCAGGCATTGCAAAAAACGTGTTGTTGACTTTTTAAAAGTTTAACAAGTCAAATACAGCTAGGACACGGATGGGACAAGTTTGGGCTCAATTGCAAAAAAATTTAAAATTTAGAGGGTAAAATTGAAAAAAAAAAAAAATCTGAGGACAACTTATTAAAATTAAAAAAAACCTAAATTACTCCCTGCTCCCGATTCTTTCTTCATCGCGACGCGACTAAACGCTGCTCTCCGCCATCGCCTGCGCTTGCCGCCGTCGCTTGCCTAGCCTGAGCTCGCCGCTGCCGCCACTCGCCTACATTCTTTACCTCTCTCCGTCACTCGTCGCTGCTCGCAGCAGCCCGCTGTCGCTGCCCTCTTTCTGGTAAGTTTACTTTCCTAAGGGTGTTGCTATCATTGAAATTGCCAATTTGTCTCCTGATGAACCTGAATTGGAGTCGGTCTTATTTACTGACGAAGGCGGTGTTGGTGATGAGACTGATATGGATGTTTGATTTTTTTTACTTGTTTAAGATGTATTTGCTGTGTTGCATTTTATTATGTTTACTTTTTGTTTGTAATGAATATTATGGTTGATGTAATATGAACATGGTTTTCAATTCTAGAATTTTTAATTTTTAATACTATATATATATATTTATTTATTTATTTTAATAATCATCGTATCCTAGCTGTATCGTGTCTTATATTTTCAAAATTTTCCGTATCACCGTATCCTTGTCGTATCTGATGTGATACCCGTATCCGTATCCATGCAACATAGGTTCCAAGGCTTCCTTCTCTTAGAAACCTCTCAAGCTTGTCAGTATGTCTTGTTATTGCTTCTTGATTTTTTGTTATTGTTTTTCTGTTGGATGATGCTAGATTGGAAATTTGCACATAAATTAATAATCACGTAACAAAGTAATTTATTAGTTATCTAATTAAATGTACCTTTTGGTACACTGGAGGAATTTCTTTGAGGTTTCTTCAAATGCCAATTTTTTTCAACCCTTGATAGCAAGGCCTGTTTAGGCAAGTTTGTCTCTTTCTATGCTGACTAGAGGTTGCAGTTGCTTGCAAATGCTTTTCCCATGGAGGGTTGCTCCCAGGTGTCACTGATTATAGATATTATTGAATGATTGAATGGCTTTTTACGTTTTGATGCTTTGGATGTCTTTGATTATGTTTGAGTTGGACAAATATTTCTTATTGTGTAATTCAGCTTGGCTTGAATTTTGGGTTTCTTTATTAAATTTGATTGGATTTATATACATTGTACTGTTTGGCATTGGATCCAAGTTCACTTGACTAGCATTGGGCTTTCTCTTCTTTTTTGAAAAAGGTCAGTGAATCATGGTTCATCAGAATGCTATTAATCTAGAAGTAAATAATGAATTACAACATCTGGAATACAGAAGCAAAGTAAGGCAAAAATCATTATATAAATGACAAGCTTTTCAAACATATTATAGTGTGAACACAAAGAATTAGATGGGGGCAAGGAAAACAACATAATGATCCTCTATCGATGTATCATTCTAGAAGCATCAAATTTCAATCTCGAAAGAAGAGGACTATAAGAATGCCTAGAAAAAAGTAAAAACAAAACTGTTACGTTGAAGACCAATGAGATCAAAAGACCACATTCAATATCAGTGAAAAAAAAAGAATTTTAAGGGGATCTTGGCCAAATTACTTACTCATTCTTTCCAGCTTCTCAATTTGCTCTCGAATAGCCTCAGGATCCTTTTTCAAGATGCCAACCTCACGAACCTTCTTCCTTTCTTTCTTGTTCTATCATAGAAAATATGTTAACGTTAGAACAGTAAATACAATCATAGGATTTAAAAGATGACTGTTTCTCACAGTCCACACTACTATAAAGTCAAATGAAACAAAATGACAAAGTTGACAGAGGACTCAACCACAGAGAAATCACATATATAGACATGTACATATAAATCTACATGTATACTAGGTAGGAATAACCATGTAAGTAAAGATATTAAACTCATTTGATAAAGTTATAATATTAATTAACAGAAATTTGAGCCTTAGAAGAAAACAACATGAGAAATAACCAACATGATTATTTGTGGCGGCTTAATGTCAGGGCAAAAAACTAGTACTGAAAACAATAAATAAAAACATATCATCAGATAATTTTTAGTTTTTCTTTCTATAATCTTTTATGATATTTCTCTTATAATCAGTATTTATCCCATGCACCTAAATGACTATGCAATTTCAAACAGCAGGCTGTCATCACTTTTTCCCATTTTATCTATTAGTTAACGTGCACAAATCATATTCGATATCACAGAGTTAAACAATATAACTGGCCTCTCTCTGCAAAGCAATTAATGACTGACAATGCAAGTGGTGTTAGCCATCAGACACCTTCATCATGAAGTATCCCATAACCAATCAGAACTTAAGTAAGCAGCTGAGACACTCCTCTAGATTCTAGACTAAGTCAACTTCGCCTGTTACCCAAAGCCTACATCGCCCTTGTTGGGGCCCCATGACCTTACCTACTAACAAGGGACAAGAGATTCTGAGAAAACTAAATGACTAGTCACTTAAGCGTGGTTTCCCTCCAACACATTACAATATATCGTCACCCTTTGACCAACGTAGAACTAGAGAAAACCTTATCTACTTCAAGTTTACCAAATTTTGGGTGATTGGCATAAGTTGTATTATGACAAACCGGTAAATCCCTCCTCAAATAAACAATCACCAGTTCACCACCTATTTGCTTCATGCAAATCCCAAGTCTTTTGTCTTGTTTCTGTCATGTAAATTCTGATAACCTTGTTAATCCTCACAAAGAATAATGCAATGACTGCAAACCAAACCTAGACCACAAAGTACAAGCAATAATAATGATCCAAAGTTTGAATGCTTATAAGCGAGAGGAAAATAACATCGATACTACCCAGGGAAAAGATGGCATCGACAACCTAACAGCTTTATATGTGAAACTAAGTAACAACTCAATTTCGAAACCAGTCCCCAAAATATAACCACAAATAAAATCGAACATCTCATCATACAACACCATCATCCATAAAGCAGAAAAAAAATCCGACACAACAAGGGCATAAAAAAAACGCAAAGTAAAACTTCGGAAAGGATAAGCTAGATCCGATGGCACTAAAAGGAGGGGAGACCCTGAGGTCGAGAATGAACCAGCGGAAACGGAACCGAAGAGTTCGTGTTTCTTACCCGTTTGAGCTCCTTCTTCCGTATCTCCTTCCGGTAGGCATCGGTGGGGTTCATCACCTTTCCCCCTTTGGTCGTCTTCATCTTGCCTCTCTCCGCCGCTACTGCTCCGAGATCCGACGACAACGAAACCCTAGAAAGGAAGACCAACTCGTCGCCTCTCCTTTCTCGAAATCGTTCGCCAAGTTATCGGCAGTTTTTGGTTGGGTCGGCTACTTTGTTTTGATAGCTTGGGAGATGGTTCGGCTCGGCCATAATTTCGATTAACCCCCTCGAACAATTATATATTCCGTGAGTAGTATTAAATGAATTAATCGAACCCAACCTTTTTTTTTAATTAACACGATTAATTTTTTAATAAAAAATTAATGATAAAATATTTTCGATTGAAAATTAAATTAATTTAAAATTTTTAATTATGGTCTAAAATTCAGTTTTATTTAATAAAAATTTAATTTCAATCTAAAAATTAAGATAAAAATATTCGGTCTAAAAATTATATATTCAATTTAATCGAATATGAAATTTTTAAAATTGAACCAAATTAATTATCTTTATAGAAAAAAATAATTGAAATTCTAAAAAGAAAAAAAATAGAACTTAATTTTTAATTTGGTCGGTTTGTTTAATTTAATCAAACTTTTACTCTTACAAAACCAAATATTAAATTTGTTCATAAAATTCAATTCATTTTTAACCCTATTTATACTTGATCCGACGGTAAGAACAGGGACCCACCTCTAGGGGAAGTCAACGCCACATGAAAGTCAAAGGGTCGAACGACCGACCGGAGAAGGGGAGACCGGTCGGCCGAACGGGGTCTCATCAGAGTCAAAGGCACCCCGCGAGGAGGCAGGGTTCCGACGCTCATGGAACAGGGTTGACTGGCCGATCGAGGAGCCCGCTCGGCCAGGCAGAAAACAGCAATACTGTGAACAGTCAGTAGAGCACGCGATCAGGAAACTCCCGAGCGGACCAGTATCGTAGATCGGCCGGAAGCTCGGCATAGAAACAGAAGATACAAAAGGACAAGGGAAACATCTTTTTCTGACAGCGGACATGTTCTACGACCAGGCCATACTCAGAATCTTACGACAGAAGGATCCGCTGTCCCATCATAGACGTGCTCAGACTGTAGCAGTATGGTGTCAGGTAAGCTCCTCTGACAAACACATACTACGGTATGGGAAAGGACACGTGTACACCTTGGTGGGTGTGCACTCGCTTCTCCACAGCCCTATATAAAGGGTTTCACACTTCGCCTGAGGTACATTTTTTCCGATTCTGGGAGCCACCCCTTTGTTGTCCACTTGCCTGACTTGAGCGTCGGAGGATCGTCGCCGGGAACCCCTTCCCGGCCCAATTTCTTTGCAGGTTCGCCGGAGGTCCATACGACCAGTCGGGGATCTACGTCAGCAACGCGGAGAGCGCCACGTGCCCAGCGTCCGTTGATTCAGCGTCCGGACAGGATCAATTTGGCGCCGTCTGTGGGAACGCTCCTGCATCCGATCGGAAGCAATGGACGAAGCTGGACGACAGCACTCGGTGATGCTCTCCACAGAGGCGCTCGACACTCTGATCGAGACACGAGCAGCTAAGCTCGTAGAACAGAGGCAGAAGTCGCAAGCCGAGCGGATTGAGCAACAAGCGACATCAGCATCAGGGGGCCGAGCGGAAGCACCGCCTGCCACAGTTCCATTTCCCTCAAAAGCAGATACTTCATCTCCCGAATTCAACTTATAGCAAGCCCCTCCTTCTGGAACCTCAAGAGCGGGAGTTTGATGTCAGGCGATGGATCGACCAAATAGGAGGAAGCTGGGTGGACGAGCTGCCGAGCAGATGAAGATGGATTGGGACTTGGATCAACCATGAAGCGCAAATTATTTCCAGCCTTTCCGGGGCAGGGTGAAAGGTGCGCCAATGTAATGTATGCTGTGTATTTTCCGTTTGACTGTATATTCGAAATGCAGGAAGCAAAATGTTAAAAAACGCAATTGGCATTATCGGCCGAGCGGCCTATCTCCATGATGTATAAGATCCGAGCCACCGACTCGATGGCGAAGACCCCGTGCCGATCGGTCGGGCGTAAAAATTATCCAAGCCAAGTCATCGAAGACGAAGACCCCTCGCCGCTCGGTAGGGCGTATACCATCAGCGTTAAAATTAGCCTTAAAGGCCGTCGAGCTCCGATGTTAAAAATCGAGAGATGAGCCGGCGTCTATAAATCTTCCGAGCGGAAGACCGTCGAGCTCCGACGTTAAAAATCGAGAGACGAACCGGCGTCTATAAACCCTCCGGCCGGAAGACCGTCGAGCTCCGACGTTAAAAATCGAGAGACACACCGGCGTCTATAAACCCTCCGGCCGGAAGACCGTCGAGATCCGACGTTAAAAATCGAGAGACGAACCGGCGTCTATAAACCCTCCGGACGGAAGACCATCGAGCTCCGACGTTAAAAATCGAGAGACGAGTCGGCGTCTATAAATCTTCCGAGCGGAAGGCCGTCGAGCTCCGACGTTAAAAATCGAGAGACGAGCCGGCGTCTATAAACCCCCCGGCCGGAAGATCGTCGAGCTCCGACGTTAAAAATCGAGAGACGAGCCAGCGTCTATAAATCATCCGAGCGGAAGACCATCGAGCTCCGACGTTAAAAATCGAGAGACGAGCCGGCGTCTATAAACCCCCCGAGCGGAAGACCGTCGAGCTCCGACGTTAAAAATCGAGAGACGAACCGGCGTCTATAAACCCTCCGGACGGAAGACCGTCGAGCTCCGACGTTAAAAATCGAGAGACGAACCGGCGTCTATAAATCTTCCGAGCGGAAGACCGTCGAGCTCCGATGTTAAAAATCGAGAGACGAGCCGGCGTCTATAAACCCCCCGGCCGGAAGACCGTCGAGCTCCGATGTTAAAAATCGAGAGACGAGCCGGCGTCTATAAATCATCCGAGAGGAAGACCGTCGAGCTCCGACGTTAAAAATCGAGGGACGAGCCGACGTCTATAAATCTTCCGAGCGGAATGCCGAAAAAGTTACAGACGTCAACGATGAAAGGATGAATGGGAAATCGCAGACCGGCTGTGAACTGGTCGCGGAAAACACAAAAGGCTCCGCGCGGCGGTTTATGAGGCCGAGCGGAGGGACCGGGTAAAATGACTTTGAAATCAGAAGGGATGTCAAAATTTTCTATCAAAAGATCGGCGTCGCGCCGATCGAAGCGCGACTCCATGGTAGTATACCATGGGCCGAGGGCTTGGTCTTGTGGTTGGGAAGAGCTAGCCATGGTCCGAGCGGATGAAGTCAAAGAAGGCGAAGAAAGAAAGTGGATAAGAGGAAGAAGATGGCAACGAAACAGTACTTCGCGGGCGAAAACTTGGGAAAGAAATGCAAAGAAAACGCTAGAACCAAAGAGGGAAAGAAGAAGAACCTTACAACGAAGAGGAGGATTGAGGGAAGAGCACGGAAACAGAAGCGCAAGATCGTCGGAAGTCTGGAACGCAAGAGGAATCGAGAGGCACGCGACAGCAAATGTGAGGCGAAGGAAAGAAAACGAAGCTTTTATAGGGTGGAGCCCGAGCGGCCTCCACCGTTGGATCCAGGTCGCGAGAATCGAAGCATGCATCGCGCCGTTCATTTCGAACCGCCTCGATCCCATCAGAACACCACGCCGCCGCCGTACGATGACGGCAGCACTGCCACGTGGCATTCAACCACTGTAACGCATTTAATGAGCGCGTGCTAGACCTTAATGATGGAGATTGGCGGAAAATTCGAAGAGATGCTGAGTAATGGTGGCGTTGACTGGCATTTTGGCTGCCCCTGGTTTCCGAGCGGATGGTAGTTGCAGCATGCCGCTCGGCCCAACTGACGGTCCAGTCAGTCGGACTAATCGCCTCCTTTGACTAGACTTGAAGGGGAGGCAAGTAATCCGGCGGTAAGAACAGGGACCCACCTTTGGGGGAAGTCAACGCCACATGGAAGTCAAAGGGTCAAACGACTGACCGGAGAAGGGGAGACCGGTCGGCCGAACGGGGTCTCATCAGAGTCAAAGGCACCCGGCGAGGAGGCAGGGTTCCGACGCTCATGGAACAGGGTCGACTGGCCAATCGGGGAGCCCGCTCGGCCAGGTAGAAAACAGCAATACTGTGAACAGTCAGTAGAGCACGCGATCAGGAAACTCCCGAGCGGACCAGTATCGTAGACCGGCCGGAAGCTCGGCATAGAAACAGAAGATACAAAAGGACAAGGGAAACATCTTTCTCTGACAGCGGGCATGTTCTACGACCAGACCATACTCAGAATCTTACGACAGAGGGATCCGCTGTCCCATCAGAGACGTGCTCAAACTGTAGCAGTATGGTGTTAGGTAAGCTCCTCTGATAAGCCCATACTACGGTATGGGAAAGGACACGTGTACACCTTGGTGGGTGTGCACTCGCTTCTCCACAGCCCTATATAAAGGGTCTCACACTTCGCTTGAGGTACATTTTTTCCGATTCTGGGAGCCACCCCTTTGTTGTCCACTTGCCTGACTTGAGCGTCGGAGGATCGTCGCCGGGAACCCCTTCCCGGCCCGATTTCTTTGCAGGTTCGCCGTAGATCCATAAGACCAATCGGGGATCTACGTTAGCAACGCGGAAAGCGCCACGTCCCTAGTGTCCGTTGATTCAGCGTTCGGACAGGATCAATACCTATTTTACTACCCTGCTTAGATAATAAATAAGAATTTATTCATAAAATTAGGAAGCAAATCATAAATATATTCAGTTCTCCCATTTTTACAATAAAGTTTTTATACAAGTTATAAATGTTGTCTTAGGTGACCTGTAAGAGGGGAAGATGAATTATCCTGTTAAAGAATGTAAATCTTTCTTTTACTTTCTCATTTTACAAAGACAACACAAGTTAGTTAAATAAAAAGTTAATCAAAATAAATATAAAAAGAATAATAAGAGATAAGATTGATTTACTTGATTTGTAATCAGAAGATTGTTGGTCCAAGACTTTGAAAACTTCATTGAAAATCTCCTTCTAACAGAGTAGTCTCTTATAACAATTAAGTACAAAGAAAGAAACTATAAAAGCATTAAACAAAATTTGAAAGTTTGAATTCTAATGTTGTACTGAATCTCGAGCTCAAGCCTCCTTTTATAGTTTCACTGATTGAAGTGACCATTTGATGACATGGTGCATTGCAGGCCCCCAAACCTGGTCCGGGAGCCTCCAGCTAGTCTCCTCAATTTGCTTCGCAACGGCTAAGTGATAAAAGTCGTTTATCCACTCCCCAGTGCCTAGACTAGTCTGGGCGATCATATCAATGATGACGTGGACTCGAAAGTGATCGCAACAATGTTTCTATGAAGAGGCGCCTGATCGGCACCAAGGTGGTATGTGCACTTGAACAAGTCAACACTGTGTTGATTTGTTCGGTCTTCCGCTCTGATCACTTAGGTGATTCTCCAGCCTATCCATAGTTGAGCTCACTCGAACCTAACTCTGACCTTCTCCTCGAGTAGTCTTCCACTTCGGCTTCTCGCCCCTCGAAAGTGCTGCACGTGTCTTTCTCGTTCAATCGATGTACTCTTCCGTAGCTTCTCATCCCTCGGATGCACTGAGCCCGTCAGCTCGATTGTTGTGTCATCTTTCTTGTCTACTGCGTCTTTCACTAGATTTCTTGCTTTCCTAAGTCCCTACGCACTCAGACGCAAGACATTAAATACGCAGAGCCTAATTTGACTTAGTTGATCACATCAAAACTCTTGGGTATTTACAATCTTCCCCTTTTTGATGTGAATCAACTCAAGTTAAGTTAGGGTTTAAACAAAATAGTAAAATAAATAAATATGCAAAATTAAGTATGATTAATAATTCAGAAATCCTCCTCCTAGACTTAATCTTATTTCTCCTTCTTTGATCGCATTAAAAGAAATAGGGGTAATTATTAAAAAAAAAAATCTTAGAAAAATTCTAAGGGTGGCTGAGACAATGATCTATTTTTAGAAAGATTACGGTAATCATTGTTCAATAATTTGAATTTCTAAAAATGAAAGACTCATTTTGCCAAAAAAAAAATAATTTCAAATTTTTTTTAATCTTCTAACAATTTTGAAGATTTCATTGTTAAACACACTTATCCAAAGTTGAGATAAAGTTTTCACGAAAAATAAAATTAATATTAGTACAAATTAATTATTTTATGCAGACCGATGTATTTTTAAAGGAAAAAAGATTGAGCTCAAAAAATCGTTTTTTCTAAGTATGTAAAATAGAATGTATACATGCATAAAAATAAAATTTTCAAAAATTGAATGTATGAGAAGTTTTAATATTAAAAATTAATATTTTGATAAAAAAATTTATAGAAAAATTATTAATAGTCAAAAAATTTTAAAAAATTTTATTCTAACAGAGGATTTGCTCTCTTATCAGTGTAAAAATCTTGAACAATAAATTTGAATAGAAAGTTTGCACAAAAAATATTTTTCTAAGGTAATTCTAATATAGTAAAATAATTAAATTAAAGAAAATCTACTTTAAACATGATTTAAGAATCCAATATAGGTTCTTGCGACCGCATTAATAAGATATTTTCTAGAAATGTATTTTTATAATACTTTTATAATTTGACCCTTGTGATATCTGAAATACTAATTTAGTTCTTAAATTTTTTTAAAATTTTGAACATGTGAACACAGTTCTAAAAATACCAATTTAGTTCTAAAAATTTCTAAAATACCAATTCACCCTTTTGCAATTGTTCTAATTTCCCTTTTAACTTAGCAATTTTTTATTTTTAGTTTGTCGAATTCTTCTATGGGCGTGCTTTAGCTAAAACTACTCTAGTTCTATATTTTCCTTTTTCAATTATTCATTTTTTGTTGTAAGCTTACATAGAGACTTAGACAGAGATTTTATACCTGAATACAATTGATCAGGAGGTAAAAGACATACCTCACTTATCTTATCAGATCTGAAACTTAATTCTCCCCTTTTATCGTTGTTGTCTTCTGAGGTGGCTCCCATTTCATCAATGTTTGCTTCTGAGTTACTTGATTTTTCATGACTCGTTATCAGTGCAGTCCAATGTAAGCTTTTAACTAGGATTCTGAGGAGCTTTTATCCTAGGTAGCCTTGAAATTCTTGTGTTTGGTTCGCCTTGGCCCTTTGTCTTTCTCTTTCTTGAGCTATGGGCAGTCATTCTTGGCGTGCCCTTCTTTTTGACAATTGTAGCATTGGACCTTTCATTTACTTTTTGGATTTTTTTTAGTTTGCATCTCTTTAAATTTGTTAGATTTATTTTTTTTTAACTTTCTTACCATATATGATTGTTGATCCTCGTCAGGGGTTGAGTCCGACTCGGGTTCGTCCTTCTTGTTGGCTCTCAGTACCAAGTTATGTCTTATATATCTTTGCTTCTTGTGTCATTCCTGCACATCTAGATTAATGTAATTCGAAAGTTGAAAAAAAATCTTCTAAGGTACTTACCTCCAAGTCCTTAGAGTATGGTTTGCAGACTTAAGAAGTCCATCTATGGGTTAAAACAAGTATCTCATCAATGATACCACAAATTTCATCAAATAATAATCTCATTTGGTTTTGAGGTAAATATGATAAATGATTGTGTATATCATAAGTTTAGTGGGAGTGAATATATCTTCCTGGTTCTATATGTTGACGACGTATTGCTTGCCACAAACGTTATAGGTATGTTAAATGATACTAAGATATTTCTATCTGGATATTTTGAAATGAAAGATCTTGGTAATGCATCCTTTGTACTTGGAATCCAAATACACCGAGATCATTCTCAAGGTATTCTTAGATTATCGCAAAGGAACTATATCGATAAGGTGCTTAAAATATTTGGCATGCAAGATTGTAAACCAGGTAACACCCCCGTCGCTAAAGGAGACAAGTTTAGTCTTAAACAATACCCTAAAGGAAGCCTCGAGACTCAAGAAATACAAAAGATTCCTTATTCATCGGTAGTAGGAAGTCATATGTATGCTCAAGTTTGTACGTGTTCAAATATTGCGTACATTGTTGGAGTATTAGGCAGATATTTAAGCAACCCGGGAATGGATCATTGGAAAGCAGCAAAGAGAGTAATGAGATATTTAAAAAGAATAATTAATTACATGCCCACAATAAGAGGTTAGATACCCTTGAGATCATAGGATATTCTGACTCTAATTTTACGAGATGCCAAGATAGCATGAAATCCACTTAAAGCTATGTTTTCCTGTTGGCCGACGGAGCTATTTCTTGGAGAAGTGCCAAACAGGCACTGACAGCTTCTTCACCATGGCAGTAGAGTTTATAGCATATTACGAGGCATCTAATCATGGAATATGGTTGAAAATTTTATTACTGGGTTGCGTATTTTAGGAAGCGTTGAGAGACCACTAAAGTTATTTTGTGGCAATCGATCAGTTGTATTGTATTCTAACAATAATAGGAGCTCAACAAAATAGAAGCACATAGATATTAGGTTCCTTGTTGTGAAAAAAAGAGTACAAAGTGGATAGATTTCGATAGAACACATAGACACAAACTCCATGATAGCATATCATTTTACGAAGGGTTTACCACCCAATGTCTTTTATGAGTATACCACTCATATGGGTATTATTCAATTTGTTTAAATATAGACCTAGTGGGAGTTTGTACTATGTATGTTTTCTATATATGTTTGGTTTTGTTGCTAAAACTTATGTATTTAGAGATTTTCTGATTAAATATAAAGTTCAATGTTTATTTCGTTATACTTTGTATAACTTAAATTAAAGTTTTGATCTCACTTTAGTCAAAAAGGACCAATTGAAAATTGATATGAATAGATCACCTTGCATGTAGTTTTCATGCTACACATTCATAATTGATCTATGTTATTTGATTGTATTAATGTACGTGACCATTAATGGTTTAGTTGTGATAGATACAATAAAAAATTATATTGATCCTATGTCTATATAATTAATGGGCGAGATTGTTAAGAAAGTCCAACGACTTTGATGACAAATGTTATGAGCTCATTAAGGTTAATATTTATAAGTTTGCACTATGACCGATAGAAGATTATTAAAATTTTGCATAATTATAATTATAAATGTTTGATGTCATTAATTAAATAAATCATAATTTAATGTGATCAAATTTATGATTAAGAAATATGACTTAAGGGTCTAATTGTTATGAATATATTAATGTGGATATTATGTGTAATTTCTAATTTGTTGAGGGGCCAAATTAGAAATATGCAAACTTATGCTTCTATAAATGGGGTTGATCCTGTCCGAATGCTGAATCAACGGACGCTAGGCACGGGGCGCTCTTCGACTGCTGTTGTGGATCTTCGACTGGTGGCACGAAGCTCCGGCGAACCTGCACAGAAGTCGGGCCGGGAAGGGGTTCCCGGCGGCGACCCTCTGACGCTCAAGTCAGGCGAAGCTCAAGAGAGAAAAAGTGGCTCCAAAACTCGTAGAATGCGTACCTCCGGCGAAGAATGAGGGCCTTTATATAGGGCAGCGAATAAGTGAGTGTACACCTACCGAGGTGTACACGTGTCCATGGCCCATACCTCAGTAAGGACTTGTCAGTGAGCTTCCCTAACCCATACCGCTACAGTCTCAGCATGTCCTCGATGGGACAGCGGAATCCCCTGTCACAAGATTTGGAGCATGGCCTACACGTGAAACATACCTGCTGTCAGAAAAAGGCGTCCCTTGTCCTTTTCCCCTTTGCTCCAGATATGGCGTCCGGGCGGACAGCTCCCTCAACATCCGGCCGGATATATGCGGTGGTTTACTTGTGCTTTGCGGAGACTATTAGCAGTGTTACCTTATGGCTTTGGCCGAGCGTGCAGTCCGCTCGGCCCTGCGACCTTTTCCACTGAGCTCCGGAACCCTGATTTCGACAGGGCGCCTTTCTCCATCAGCCGAATATCGTCCGGTCGGCCAGCCGATCGGACCCATCCCTCTCCGGACGTTCGATTCCACCGGACGGCCGGCCGGCCGTCCGGTCGGACCCGGCCCTCTCCGGACGGACAACTGCCACTGTGACTTCCACGTGGCGTTGACTCCACAGGGCGGGGTCCCCTGTTCTTACTACCGGATCAGGGGTTATGATCTCAGTTTGCAGATATAACTTTTGTTTTGTTTCCTCATTAACAAAACTCTTTGGATTTTTAAGGAAAATTTATAAATTGAAGATCTTGTCCAAAATCAACTGCATGTTATGTGATCCTGTCCGAAAGCGGGAATGTGGGAAGCTGGGGATGTGGCGGTTTCGTTGACCGACTATAGACCTCGCTCTGCTCTGTAAAATAAGTAACGTCAGTGTCGAGCCAAGGAAGGGGTCCCTGGCGTTGACTCTTCGACGGTCAAGTCAGTCACCGAAATTGTAAAAGAAGTGGAGTAACAGTAGAACTAGCGCAAACCACGAATAACACGTACCTCCGTCGGTGATGGATCCCCTTTATATAGAGCCTTGGTGGGTGATATGCACGCTTCTCGAGGCATGTACACGTTCTCCAATATATATGTTCTTGTCCGGAATTTGAGAAAATGGGGCTACCAGAATGACGTATCTGGATTGTTGATCGCGTCTCCATGACCCGGATGGTGAGCTGTCTTCTGCGTTGACCAAGTCATCGGAAGACCTTCGGTCAACAGTACCTGCAGCCAGCGATCGGGTTGCGCCGGTCCCCTGGCCCCGGGGGCGCCCTCGGATGGATCAATGAGCTGGTCACGTTGCTGATCGAGTCGTCATGACCCTGAAGGATAGATGAATGTGTCAGCTGTGGAGCTGGATCTGCCCGCCGGGAGCCGAGCGTAACCTGAATCCGGCAACCAACAGGGCGACCGATAGATACTAGCGGCAAGCTGACCGAGAGATGACGTCGACACGTAGGCCGGGATATAATATCGGCACGTAGGCCGAACACACCACAACGGCTCGTAGGCCGAAATACAACGGTGGCTCACAGGCCAGCACAACACAAAATCAGAGGATGACAACTGCTGTGAAATCAGTGGTGGTCATGGATCGGCTGGTGACTGTCGTTGTATGTGGCATCGGGGGGCGGTAGCGACCACTATAAGTAGTCGCGGTGACTACTGGACTCGACAGTGACAGAGGCTACTAGACGCGGCAGAGGTGGCCGCTGGACTCGGCGACAAAGGCTGTTGGACGCGGCGGCGGTGGCCGCTGGAGGGAGAAGGTGAGCGGCGACCGGTCTGTTCGAGGGTAGCGTTGCGAGGAGGAGTGGGAGAGGAGAAGAGGTGGTGCCCGGCAGCCGACGTCGACATTAGCGAGGAGCGTGGGAAGGAGGAAGAAAGGCCTCCTCGTTCCTGTTGGCGGCGGTCCAAGCAAAACAAGGCAGCCACCTAGTGGCTGCGGCCCAAACACAAAAGGAAAAAAGGGGGCGGCGCTGGTGTCGTCGGCGTGATGGGCAAGGAGATGGGCGGCGATGACGACGTGCAAAAACGCAGAAGAGAGAGAGAGAGGGAGAGACCGCATGACGACGAAGGCAAGATCCTCCGGCGAGGCAGCGTCGAATGAGGGTGATGGCGGCGACGTCCCTCACGGCTGCTGTGGTGGCAGCGAAGAAGGGGAGAAGAACTCTCCTCTTCTCTGTTTTTGGCGGACCACTATAACACCAACCCCCCCGCCTTCCAACGTGATGAACAGTGGCCTAAAAGGGCTACCGTCGAATGACCAAAACGCTCTCCTTTTTCCCCTTAATTACCCCTATGCCATCCAATATATCCACATCAATATCCTATGAAAGGACATGTCAGGAAAGTACTCTGACATCATACCTTAACAGGGCATGCATATCCCTGACAAGACAATAAAATATTTCGTCGTACGATTCGCCTGTTAACCATGCCTCGTGTCAGCGGCACTATCTCCCAAAAGGATGTCGAGAGATACTACGGTGGTCCCGTTGCTTGGCCGAGCGGGGTAGCCGCTCGGCCGGGACTCCTCCACCCCGTCCATGGCCAAGTCCCACTACTTGGCCGAGCGAGGTAGCCGTTCGGCTGGGACTCCTTCGCTCTGTCGACCCCAGTTGCTCTTCCCTGCGATAACTATGTAGTAACATGTCATCCCCCCGTTCAGACAAGCTATCCGGTCTCCTTTAGCGTCCTTCTGCTCCGTACTAAGCGTCGGTTGTCTTACGTATTATCCTGAGCTGGACAGGTGGTCCGCTCGGATATGTCTCTCACCGGTCGGGCGCTGACTGTCCCAACCGACCGTTGCAATTGTCCTCCGCTCAACCCTTTGACACCCGGGCGTTGACCATTATCCCTGACTTTAACCTCCACTTTGGCAGTTGATCTCATGCTAGGTGGATCTTTTTATATCACCGCATTACTATAGATTTAGGTATACTTTTATAATTTTATCTTTTCAGTTTATAATTTTTTAAGAATGGAGTAGAATACATAAGTTTTGTATTGAACTTTTCAACTCATTTTGCTATCATATTCTGTTGGTGCGGGAAGCATCCGACGATCGAACCTTAGTTTTGATAATGGCAAAGGATTCAAAGTTAAGTTAGTGTGTGATCTAACATGTTTGAATGAGTGTTTCAGGAAAGTCCTAGCTGCGGTTAGGCAGGTGAAAAACCTTAAGGGGAGGTAACCTTAGGTCCTAGGGGGCGGTAACCCTAGGTGAAGGAAAACCCTAAGGGGCGGTAACCTTAGGTCCTAGGGTGCGGTAACCCTAGGTGGAGAAAAACCCTAAGGGGCGGTAACCTTAGGTCCTAGGGGGTGGTAACCCTAGGCGAAAAGTCCAGTCGGTCTGGAGGACCGGACTGGCATCAGGTAAATCTCCTGAGTGGAGTAGGTGAGGACGCGTTCCCCGTAGAGGGAACAGTAGGCGTCGAGTCGACCTAGGGTTTCCGGTTGGGAATCCGAAGTCAGACTCGGACAGTCCGAAGACTGTCAGCTCTTTTTCACTTATGAATTATCAGATTCTAACATTGTCTTGCAGGGTATGAAATTGCTCAGACTAACCTTGTTTTGCAGGAGAAGCGGCTCCTGGAAAAAGGAGGTCCGGGCGCCCGGAGGTCCGGGCGCTCGGGACCAAATTTTATCCCCTGCGCTACTTCACCACGTGGAGCAACCTAGTTGGCTGGCCACGTCACACTCCAGGCGCCCGGAAAGGTCCCAGGCGCCCGGAACCTCATATAAAAAGAGAATTGAGGTGCAGCTTCAAATACAACCATCTTCTAAGCATTCTCCGTGCGACAAGCTGCTAACGTCTCGACTCAGAAGTGCTGCAACGACAATTCGGAGCTTCAGCTTTATTCTTTTTATTGTCGGTACAATATTCTTTTCTGCTTGAATTGTACTTAGCGTGTAATAGATTTTACGAATTATAGTTGTTGCCCACCGGAAGCGATCAAGGATCGCGGGCATTCGAGTAGGAGTCGTCACAGGCTCCGAACGAAGTAAATCCTTCGTGTCTACTTTATTTACTTTTCCGCTGCGTTATTTCTGAACAAGCTTTTACGATTTCGAAAAACGAAATAGCCACGAGCGCTATTCACCCCCCCCTCTAGCGCTTTCGATCCATCAATTGGTATCAGAGCGGGATCATTTTGAATCGGTGCAACCACCATTCAAAATATTTTTTCGTGGTATTTTTTTTATTTTCGGAGTGGATTAGAATTTAGCCTCATAGCTATATTCTAAATCTTTTTCCCTCGAATCGGTCTTTCTCGGAATTGGTGCAACACCACCCGAGTTCGTGATCCATTCTTTTTTCCTACCGCACTACTAAGCCAGGACCAAGTCCTGGAACATTTTTTTTTTGTTGTTTTTCTCTTTAGGTAAAACTGAAATGGCCCTTCAAGAAGGCTATAGTACTGCCCGCCCTCCGCTATTCACCGGAGACGACTTCGGGTACTGGAAAGGTCGGATGGAGGCATATCTCCAGACTCACTTTGAAGTCTGGATGATTGTCAAAACCGGATTCGAACGACCATCTGACAGCGCCGGCAAACCACTACCGTACGAGGACTGGGATGCATCTTTGATCAAGAAAGTGGAAGCTAATGCCAAGGCAACCTGCACCCTCCAGTGTGGCCTATCAAAAGAAGAACTCAACCGCGTCGACCAGTGCCAAAGAGTTGTGGGAGAAACTAATTGAACTTCACGAAGGGACATCCGACACCAAAGTAAGTAAAAGAAACCTAATTTTTAATAAATTATTTAACATCAAATTGCAGGAAGGTGAAACAGCTGCCCAACTCCATGCCCGGATTCAAGACCTGCTCAATGGGCTTCATGCAATTGGACAGAAGGTAGACAACCGGGACATCATAAGGTATTCTCTAAACGCATTTCCAAGGAACACCTTGTGGGCATCCATGGTAGATGCCTACAAGGTCTCCAAGGACTTATCTACCATTAAATTAGATGAACTTTTTGCAGAACTCGAACTTCATGAACAGACTAATGCACGCCCGACCGAGAAAGGGTTGGCTTTGATTGCAGGAACAGGGAGATCGCGTGAGTAAAAAAGCAAGCGGAGAACCGAACCTGAGTCAGAAGAAGAATCAGATTCAGAAGATGACGATGAACTTACAACCGAAATAGTCAACTTAGTAAAGAAGCTCTGCAAAAAGAAGGGCTTCAACAAAAAGGATCTCAGAAAGGCCATTCAGTCTAAATAATCCCAACCAAGCTCGAAGGTTAAATTCGAAGTGACCTGCTACGGATGCAATCAAAAGGGTCACATCAAGGCAAATTGCCCGAACCAGAAGGATCCAAAGAAACCCAAAAGAAAGAAAGCATTGAAGGCAACATGGGACGAGTCTTCTTCCGAGGAATCCGACGACGAAGAACTAGAACAGACGAACTTTCTCGCCTTGACAGCTCGGGACTACACCAACGGATCCGGAAGTGAGGACGAATCGGAAACCGAGTTCGAGAGAAGCCACAGATCCGCATCCGTTTCCGAAGGACCGAACCTCTCTGTAAGTAAAAATCGTTTATATAGCTTAATTAATTATTTAATGCATAAAGTAGCTAAGTCCAAGATTCGAATCAAAATGCTTCTAAAGGAGGTAACACTCCTTAAAACACCAAACAACGAATCCTTAACTGATCAAGTTCAGACTGGAACCTCAACTCAAGTTCAAAAACTTGAGGAAGAGAATTCCAATCTGAAAAGTCAGGTAAAGGATTTGAAAACTACTCTAGAACGATTCTCCTTGGGATCCAAGAATCTTGACTTGATTCTTGGAACACAAAGGGCAATCTACAATCGAACTGGACTAGGATATAAAAAGAAATATAAATCTTACCTATCCTTAATAAACAAACCAAATAGAAAAATGGTCCAAGCATGGGTTGCCAAGTCCAACCTGATCAATCAAGTTGGACTTGGACATTATTGGGTTCCTAAGGATCAAATACATTACCTCAATAAACCTTATCGAGGCTATGATCCAGGGGGAGCCAAAACAATAAAAATTCGAAATTAATCTAAAACTCAAATTTAAAAAATTCGAAATTAATCTAAAACTCAAATTTAAAAATTCGAACTTAATCTAAAACTCAAATTTAAAAATTCGAAATTAATCTAAAACTCAAATTTTTTAAAAAAAATTCAAAATTAATCTAAAACTCAAATTTAAAAATTTGGAATTAAAATTTAAAATTCAAAATCAAATAGAAGGAGGGTCCAGAATAGCTGGCAACTCCGAAATCTATTTATCCGACAGGGTAACCGAACTTAATCTACCCGAAATGGGTAAACAAGAGTAGATTACCCGAATGGGTAAATAAGGATAGATCAAAAAGGGTTAAATTTTAACTTGAAGCACAGTACTGGTGAAGTTTTTGGATGATAGTACGTTGGGAAAACTTGGGCATCGCATGTCTAGGAAGATATGGCTTCGACCTAGTGCATTTGGCCAAGTGGAACTAACCGAAGCTACCCTTAAATGGATCCTAACTAGTTAGACCAAGGTTTAGTATTAAGCTCAATGGGTAGGACTATTTGGGAAACCTCGAAGGCATGGTTACTTTAATGAGCTCCTTGTGACTTACCATAGCCCAGAAGTTTATCCAAAGAATGCTTACTTGTTGAACCCAAAGCTAAACCCGAATCTAACATAAAGTTAAACAAAACCCTATAAATTGAACTAATTCATCTCACAAAATAATAGGATCTCCTGATTGAAAACATACATCGGGTGAGATGACTAAGCAAATTAAAATTTAAATATTCCTCCAAATTACTTAACAATTTCAAAATTGAATTAATTTAAAATAATTCTCAATTAAACATGTTTAAAATCAAATTAACTTAAACGTTTTTAAGTTAATTAAAACATTAAAAAAATGAACAAACAAGGGTCAAAAACCGGGGGCGGGCGCCCCCGGTATTCGGACTCAGGGCGCCCGTAGAGAACCCGGGCGCCCCGCCTCACACGACCCCGGGCGCCCGGACTCCCTTATATATAGGGGGCAGGGGGCGCCCCCTACCCTTGCACCTTCAAGTCTTCCTTAAGCTTTGTGGCTTCCCTGCGAAGACTTTCAAAATTTAAATTTTCCGCGGTTGATACGGAGTCGTGACTCAACCGAGGTCGTCAGTTCTAAAATTTCTTACAATGGCTCCTCGGTAAAATGTCTATCCCCTCCTAAACTTTATTTCTTATAATGCTTGTTTATTTCTTAGTGTAATATTAGTTTGAAATTTAGGAAGTGTTCTAAATCTGGTGCTGGGCCCTCTACACCTAACATTGACCCTAGGTTTCCCACCGACGAACTTAGGATTAAGTTTATGTCAACAAATTACATGGCCATTAGAACCAAATGTATAGATAGATCGTTCTTTCTACGCTCTTGTATTCCAGTCACCGAGGCTATAAACCACTATAGGTTGCGAAACCTTGTTGAGTGCACCAGCCCAATAAACATAAGTTTATGTGCCGAATTTTACAACAACCTAGTAAAAGTAGACGACTTCACCTATACCACTAGGGCAGCTGGCACGGATATCACATTATCTCCCACTACCATTCGTGAGTTTCTAGGGTTACGAGAGTCACCCTGCACCTTTTTATGCTATCCTCCTAGGGAGCTACTTTTTGGAGATCCCTACTCACATATTACCCTCGATACGATTTATTCATATTTCTTTGAGGACCAGCGTGATCCCACCGAGACCCAGTTTAGGTCAGTTAACCTTAGAATTCAGGACTACGCCCTTTATAGGGTTCTAGTGCTTTGTATTCTACCGCTGACCACTCACGACATTGCGGTGATGCGTCCATTTTGTTAGGACCAAAAGTAGCTAGAGGGGGGGTGAATAGCTCTTCGCGTGCTCGGTGCTTGGCATTGCTCGGCGTTGCTTGTTTCTTCAAGAATATGTAGCGGAAAATACAGAAACAAATACAACCACGCTAACACTAGGATTTTACTTGGTATCCACCTCCAAAGGAGGTGACTAATCCAAGGATCCACACCACGCACGCACCCTCCACTATGAAACACTCCTTTTCGGTAACTACCGAGGGCGGAGAAGCCCTACAAGACTCTCGGTACAAGAAGAAGGAAAGGGAAACAAAATACAAGCACAAAGCTTACAATGAATGCAGAAAACCCTAACCCTAGCTTCTCTTCTTGCCTTTGATCCGCCTCTTGACTCGGAAAGCTTCCAAGAACCTTCAAGAACTGGCGATCACGAGCTTTGAGAGTGCTGTGGAGGAGCTGGCGAAGATCTGAGATGAAACGGTGAAGGTATATCGAAGGAAATGAACGCCTGCGGCTTAAATCGACGCTAACGGTCGAATCCCGATCGATTGGAATGCTCCCAATTGATCGGGGAGGCTTTGGATCGATCCACGGATCGATCCAGAGCGCCTCTGTGCTCTGGAAAAACTTCTGGATCGATCCACGGATCGATCCAGCGCTTATCGCGCGAAGCAGCAGCGTCCCAATCGATCCACTGATCGATTGGGACCTCTGGATCGATCCATGGATCGATCCAAAGGGGTTCTGTTCGCGGGGACTCACCGGATCGATCGGTGGATCGATCCAGATCTGCTGGATCGATCCACGGATCGATCCAAACCTGCTGGATCAATCCACGGATCAATCCAAACCTGCTGGATCAATCCACGGATCAATCCAAACCTGGTTTTTGCCCAAAACCACGCCCAAAGCCCCCTAAACCAACATCTAGTCAACCATGACTTGTTGGTACATAAGACCTAGCATCCGGTCACCCTTGACCAGCTAGGACTCTCTCACCAAGTGTCTGGTCAATCCCTTTGACCCACTTGGACTTTTCTCTTCTTGCCAAGTATCCGGTCACTCCCTAAGACCTACTTGGACTTTTCTCTTCCTCGTGCCAAGTATCCGGTCAATCCCTTTAACCTACTTGGACTCTCACCAGATGTCTGATCAACCTTGACCCATCTGGATTTCTCTTGCCTGGCTTCACTCACCAGGACTTTCCCAATTGCCTAGCTTCACTCACTAGGTCTTTCACCTGGCTTCACTCACCAGGATTTTTCTCCTGCCTAACTTCACTCACTAGGACTTCCCAATTGCCTAGCTTCACTCACTAGGACTTTCCCAATTGCCTAGCTTCACTCACTAGGTCTTTCACCTGGCTTCACTCACCAGGATTTTCCTCCTGCCTAGCTTCACTCACTAGGACTTCCCGATTGCCTAGCTTCACTCACTAGGTCTTTCACCTGGCTTCACTCACCAGGATTTTCCTCCTGCCTAACATCCCAGTTAGGACTTCCCAGTCAAGTATCCGGTCATCCTTGACCTACTTGACTCTTCTTCAATCAACCTTGCATTGTCAAACATCGAAATCCAAACCAAGACTCAAGCTTGGTCAACCAGGTCAACCTTGACCTGAGGAATGTTGCACCAACAATCTCTCCCTTTTTGATGTTTGACAATACCACAATAACACTTACAATCCCACATGTAAGTTAGGCTAATCCCATAGCCTCATTCTTCATGCCACTAGGTAATGAAAGCAGAAATTAAGCTCTTCATTCTCCCCCTAAGAGGGCAAACTCCCTCTTAGGTAATGAAAGCCTAACTTACTCCCTTTCACAAGTCCTTTCATTCTCCCCCTATTGGCACACATCAACCCAGCCTTGAGCACACATCAACCCATGTCTCAATATTGGGCACACATCAACAAATTCATTGTTGAAAGACTCTCCCCCTGAAGAGTTGCTCATCGTAATCACAACTTCACTTATTGTGATCAACACGATAATGAAGGTCTCATACTCTTCATTTTCCCTACATTCCCCCTTAATGTAGACAAATACCCAACCTTGAGCATTTTCTAACCACTTGAGTTCCCACTTGAAATAATGAGGATATCCACTCCCCATTTCAAATTCAAAAGCTCATACATGAGCATTTTCTTTAAAGAAGGTTAACCACCTTCCAAGGTTCATGAAAAATAATTTTTCATGTCTTTAAAGAGTCTCTCCCCCTAAAGACATGGTGGTAACTTCTGTCATTGCACCAACAATGACTTGGAATTCCTAAACCTTTAGGAAACCCAAATTTAGAAGTTTTGAGGTTCAAATATTCAACATTTGAAACAAACCTCAACCTAAACTTCAACAAAGTCTTCCTTAACCATTCCATCCTTGTTTTCAACACGAAAACACCCTTTTTATGTATACAAATGTATTTTAAGGGTTTGGAAAGGTTACATAGACTAAACATGGTTCACAGATGCTTAAATCAGGTCTTCCCAGCCAAACTCAGCAACTTGGATCGATTGGAATTGGGTTCCAATCGATTGAACCTCTCTGAATCGATCCACTGATCGATTCAGACTTCCTGGATCGATCGGCTGATCAATCCAGCGAGCTTCTGCTCGTGGGAGACTAGCCTCTGAATCGATCCATGGATCGATTCAGGCACTCCAATCGATCCATGGATCGATCGGAGCTCTGATAGTTGCTGAATTTCCAAATCAGCCAACTTCAGAAACCCCTAGAAAATTCTACAAAAATCCAAAAATCATGAAATTTTGTGTAGGCATTACTTAGGGCATATACTATCAAGGAAAAATAGTTTTCTATGAAAATACATCATATTTTCAAAGATTGACACAAACTTGAAAACTTGCAAAAACTTTAGTGTTTTCTTCAAGTTTGTGTCTAACTATTCAATGGTGATTACTATCGAAAGATAGCCTTCACCAAGGTTTTCCAAAATCTTTTTGAAAACATTTTCAAAACCAATATCCCACCATGTTCCTTGGGCTTAATGCACATGACTTGTACATTAGCTTTCCCAATGATGGGAAAACACATAACTATGTGTTTTGATGAACTTAAAACTCAAAAGAATGCACTAAATCAACATATTGAGTTTTGTTCATCATCCTAACATCTCACTTGTATCTAATGTGCACTAAAACACATATAAGTCATCTTATAGGTCTTTGTGAGATGTAGATTTTGGTTTTGCCCTAATGTAGGGATCATGCATATCTATCTAGGCATTTTAGAAACATATTAGACATCCACCTAGGATGTCACTTGTTAATAAGTGTTGTTAAATGTCATTTGTTCTTAATTACAAGGAATTAAACTAATGCATGATAATGTTATGGCATACATCAAAATCAAATAACTTTCAAAAGAAAGATTCCTATAACTACATGATGTATGAATGTCATGACATGGTATTTTTGGATTTTTCATAATAAAACATGAATGCAAAAATAGACATGATGTCATGGCATATAATGGGCAAACAATCATGGCAAGTTTTAGCACAAATAAAATACACCTAGATTAACTATCTAAGTATCCTTAAAATCTTAGCTAAACTTACAACTTAAATCTAGATTGCCCTAAAGTGCTTCAAGAAAATGCCAAAGCCTAAATTCGCATTTCTAATTCCCTTGATTGATGTATGCCACTTAACAATTAAGCATATCCTCAAATGTTGGCATATTTCATTTTTCCACAAGAGTAGCACCTTTAAATTAAGGCCCGGATCGCCTTAAATTTCCTAAGAACATACCAAAAACCCAACTTGGTAGTTCTTATGAATTTCCCAATATGTGCCATTTAAGATTAAAATCAATTCTTCCACCATTAGGCACATTTTACTCTTTCAAGGAGTAAATAATAATTCCTTTTCATTTTCAAAGGTTAACAAAAACCTTGAAAATGCTCCTTGAGTGTCAATTTCCTCAAAGTTGGGTTAACTACCCTTCTAATCGGAGTTGACACTCTCTAACCCATCTATGGGGTAGAGAAGATGCTCCTAGGAACCCAACACCTATTGGTGCTCCTTGGATGCTCTAGGTACTCACTAGGGATAACTTCCCTAGATACCTTTCTAGTGACCTTGTTTGGCTTCTTAGAAGCCTTGGTCACATATTCTAGGTCAACTCTAGGGATAGCCTCCCTTGTGACCTTGTTGGTGACTTTCTTAGGCTTCTTAGAAGCCTTAGTCACTTTGGTTGCAAAAATACTCTTAGGGATGACTTCCCTAGTATTCTTGGCTTGACCACTAGACCTAGGGTTTGTTCCATAACTATATGGAACTCTATGGTAAGAGGGAACATCCTTCTTAGCCTTTGTTTGTATCCCAAACCTCTATGGCCATTGGATGACCTTTGTGCTCCTAGCCCTAGGTATTGCTCATTTTGCCCTTTTAGGATATCTTCCATCCTTTTTAGGGTCTTTTCCATTTTATCAAGTCTTGACCTCAAGACTTGATTTTCTATCATTAAATCCTTAGGTTTTGGTCCATGAGCATTTTTGGTCTTGGACATGTATCTATTATCCTTAGTGTTCCCGCCCAAGTGTCTATCTACTTTCCTAACCTTAAGTTGAGTAGTTTTGGCATGTAGGGCCACATACTTTTCCTTAAAGCCCTCATGCTTTCTATTTTTATGGTAAATTGCATTAAAATGATAAAAGTTAGAACTATCATGCTTTTTACCATAATGTAAAGAGGTAGGCTCAATAAAAGATATCTTCTTCTTTACCTTGGAGGCTCCCCCTTGACTAGTGCCTCCTTGAGCCTTGACCACCTTCTTCCCCTTGGGGCATTGACTCCGGTAATGCCCCTTTTTATTGCAAGAGAAGCATATAATATGCTCCTTGCTCTTCTTTGTGTTGGGGATGGTCTCCTTGGGCTTCACCTTGCCCTTTTGTGCCACTTGGCCCTTCTTTTTGATCAATTTAGGGCACTTGCTCTTGTAGTGCCCATGTTCCCTACATTCAAAGCATATAATATGATTTTTATTATTAATTGAAATATTTATACCTTCGCTTGTAGGGGTGACATCTTTTCCTTTGGATCCGGAGGTAAAAGCTTCCTCTTGATTGGACCTTAATTCTCCTCCATTTGATTTTTCTTGACTTGTGGAGGTAGAAGTTTCTTCCTCCCCTTCTTGATCCAGTGTCACCAAGAATTGCTCCCCCTCAATCCTAGAGGTGGAGGCTTCATCATCTTGAATATGAAACAAGGAGTATGCTCCCTCCTTGTTCCCTTCGTTGCATTCCCTTGAGGATGAAGCTTCTTGGATTTCTTCTTCTTCGGAGGTTGAGCATCTCTCAACCTTGGAGTCCTCCTCTTGATCTTGCTCCAAAGAGTCACCCTCTCCGGATTCTTCATGATCTTGTACAGTGGAGGGGATCTCTTCATGAAACTTGGCCAATTTGCTCCATAGTTCCTTTGCATCTTCAAATTCTCCAATTTTGCAAAGGATGGTGCTTGGCAATAAATTGACCAAAAGCTTGGTCACTTTGTCATTTGCCTCGCACCTTTGGACTTGCTCCGAGCTCCATTTGCTTTTCTTGAGAAGCTTGCCCTTGGAGTTTGTTGGCGCTTCAAATCCTTCCATTAGAGCAAACCATTGCTCTATCTCCATCATAAGAAAATTTTCGATTCTTGATTTCCAAGAATCGAAGCTCGTGGAAGTGTATGGTGGAGCCACTCTTGTGTCGAATCCGAGCCCATCTCGAAATTCCATTGTAGAAGTTGAGCTTTTGAATTTCTTTGACTTTGATAATTTTGCTTCAACTTCTTCACCCTCTAGCTCTTCTTGTTATGCTTGACCCTTCCGGCGATGATTCCGGTGAAGAGCAGCCTCGCTCTGATACCACTTGTTAGGACCAAAAGTAGCTAGAGGGGGGGTGAATAGCTCTTCGCGTGCTCGGTGCTTGGCGTTGCTCGGCGTTGCTTGTTTCTTCAAGAATATGCAGCGGAAAATACAGAAACAAATACAACCACGCTAATACTAGGATTTTACTTGGTATCCACCTCCAAAGGAGGTGACTAATCCAAGGATCCACACCACGCACGCACCCTCCACTATGAAACACTCCTTTTCGGTAACTACCGAGGGCGGAGAAGCCCTACAAGACTCTCGGTACAAGAAGAAGGAAAGGGAAACAAAATACAAGCACAAAGCTTACAATGAATGCAGAAAACCCTAACCCTAGCTTCTCTTCTTGCCTTTGATCCGCCTCTTGACTCGGAAAGCTTCCAAGAACCTTCAAGAACTGGCGATCACGAGCTTTGAGAGTGCTGTGGAGGAGCTGGCGAAGATCTGAGATGAAACGGTGAAGGTATATCGAAGGAAATGAATGCCTGCGGCTTAAATCGACGCTAACGGTCGAATCCCGATCGATTGGAATGCTCCCAATCGATCGGGGAGGCTTTGGATCGATCCACGGATCGATCCAGAGCGCCTCTGTGCTCTGGAAAAACTTCTGGATCGATCCACGGATCGATCCAGCGCTTATCGCGCGAAGCAGCAGCGTCCCAATCGATCCACTGATCGATTGGGACCTCTGGATCGATCCATGGATCGATCCAAAGGGGTTCTGTTCGCGGGGACTCACCGGATCGATCGGTGGATCGATCCAGATCTGCTGGATCGATCCACGGATCGATCCAAACCTGCTGGATCAATCCACGGATCAATCCAAACCTGCTGGATCAATCCACGGATCAATCCAAACCTGGTTTTTGCCCAAAACCACGCCCAAAGCCCCCTAAACCAACATCTAGTCAACCATGACTTGTTGGTACATAAGACCTAGCATCCGGTCACCCTTGACCAGCTAGGACTCTCTCACCAAATGTCTGGTCAATCCCTTTGATCCACTTGGACTTTTCTCTTCTTGCCAAGTATCCGGTCACTCCCTAAGACCTACTTGGACTTTTCTCTTCCTCGTGCCAAGTATCCGGTCAATCCCTTTAACCTACTTGGACTCTCACCAGATGTCTGATCAACCTTGACCCATCTGGATTTCTCTTGCCTGGCTTCACTCACAAGGACTTTCCCAATTGCCTAGCTTCACTCACTAGGTCTTTCACCTGGCTTCACTCACCAGGATTTTTCTCCTGCCTAGCTTCACTCACTAGGACTTCCCAATTGCCTAGCTTCACTCACTAGGACTTTCCCAATTGCCTAGCTTCACTCACTAGGTCTTTCACCTGGCTTCACTCACCAGGATTTTCCTCCTGCCTAGCTTCACTCACTAGGACTTCCCGATTGCCTAGCTTCACTCACTAGGTCTTTCACCTGGCTTCACTCACCAGGATTTTCCTCCTGCCTAACATCCCAGTTAGGACTTCCCAGTCAAGTATCCGGTCATCCTTGACCTACTTGACTCTTCTTCAATCAACCTTGCATTGTCAAACATCGAAATCCAAACCAAGACTCAAGCTTGGTCAACCAGGTCAACCTTGACCTGAGGAATGTTGCACCAACACATTTCACTCCTTTCTTCTCTATGCCCTGTGTCATAGGTTAGACATAGACATCAGCCTACACATCTTTTCCACTATTATTTACGCAGCTGGATACGTGACCAGCAGACGAGTACATATGCCTTACTGTCACATTCTGACAGCTTACATGTCCTCATTGCACATTGATGTCACCGGAGGTGACATCCGCCACATGACCGAGTTTGACATCATAGGAGCTAGGAACTTTTCCCTAGCAAATATCCATATAGACAATGAGGGTACCATGTCCTGGCGTAGGGGGGCACAGCACCAGCAGGCGGGGGAGACAGAGCAAGATGAGTTCATGTTGGCACTATTTCCTGAGGAGGCTGCTCCTGCCCCACCACCACCTCGAGCACCACACCCAGCTCCCCGCACTCTAGTTGATCGAGTTTCCGGACTAGAGAGGGCTATGTCGAGTCTCCAGAACGAGAGCTCCGAGTTTCATCAGGTCATGCGGCGAGAGGTCTCCGATCTTCGACGAGAGGTCCGATAGGAGGTCTCCGACTTACGACGAGACGTACGGCAGGAGCTCTCCGACCTGCGCCGAGATCTACGAGAGGACGATCGGGCTCATCACACTGAGCTCCTGACACTACTCCGGTTGCTGGGTTCCGGACCACCTCCCTCATCATCTCAGTAGCTCCGACTGTAGCTCTATTATGACTCTAGTACAGCATGTAACAGCTCTATTATGACTCTTATATCTATGTCGACTGTTTAATCTAATAGACTGCTTTACTTCAGACTTGATTGACTATACCTTAATCTAATAGATCAGTCTTTTAATCACATTTTTGAAATTCTAGGTAAACTTTGATTTTTCAAATCCCTACTTTACTAGACTTTCAAAAGTTGGATTTAGCCTAGGATTTCCCCTAGAAATCATGTTCCCCCAGGACTCAGCCAGAGCATCTCACAAACACCTAGGTTTACCTTGATTGTGTTTGTAAAACATAGAACGGTGTGAGATGCATAGGGTACAGCCTGAACTTGAGAATGCTTATTTCTGTGCATCAATATGAGTCTGGGCGTTAAATACGTGATTAAAGGTAATCAAATCAAGTCTTCCAGCCTTAGTCAAATCTAACTGGATCAATTGACTTGACTTGACTAACCAAGTGAACACTGTTGCCCTCTAGGCAATCAGCAAGTAGCTAAACGGTTAGTGAAGGAAATAATAAGTTTAAGCATGTCTGTACTTAAGGGATCTGATACCTGATCAAAATAAATCTTGACTCATGCTTGGACTTTAGGGCTCTGATACCTTACTAAAACAAATGGCAAGCTATTAAAAAAATAAGGTTATCGCTTCTCCTTTGCCTTAAGTATTCTTGAAATTCATTTCAAAAACATGCCTTAAGCAGCTTTCTCAAAAACTTTCTCCAAATTTAAAACTTTCAAGTGTCCTCTACTTTGAAAATTTTTGTTCTTGTTAGAAAGGTATTTAAGCTGAAACTTTTTCGAAAATTCGTTAAGTTAAAAAAAAAGGTTTTTTAGAAAATTATTTAAAACTTTGAAATTTTTTTTAAGTTAAAAATTTTTTCCTTGGAAATTTTCTTTAAAAAACCTGAATATTTTTTTCAAGAAAATTTCTAAAGTTGAAAATCTTGTTTGAAAATTTCTAAAGTTGAAAATTTTGTTAGAAAATTTCTGAAGTTGAAAATTTTGTTTGAAAATTTTTGCAGTTGAAAATTCTGTTTGAAAATTTCTGAAGTTGAAAATTTTTGTTTGAAAATTTCTGAAGTTGAAAATTGTGTTTTGAAAATTTTCCTGTGAAAATTTTGGAAACTCCTCAAAATACACTAAGTTGAAAAGAGCTCCTTTTTGCTATATCTATTCAAGCAAAATCAATTCTAAGGTGTTGCCTTTCACTTGCTCCTTGCCTAAGGTAAAATGTTTTCTGCTAAATTCTATCTTGAAAAGTTAAGTTTTTCAAAACTAGCTCATTTTTGATATATGGCAAAGGGGGAGAGTAGAGAAATTCAAAAAGGAAATATTTTAAAGGGAGCTTGTATTAAGGGGGAGCTATGGCTATTAGCCAAAAATTCAAAGAGAATAACTTATATTAAGGGGGAGCTATGTTTATGCTTATCTTGCTATCACGCTTATCGTGGTTCTTGTGCTTATACATAACTGCATATTTTTTACTTAACATTGAATTTCGGTTGCCATTATCAAAAAGGGGGAGATTATTGGTGCGGGAAGCATCCGACGATCGAACCTTAGTTTTGATAATGGCAAAGGATTCAAAGTTAAGTTAGTGTGTGATCTAACATGTTTGAATGAGTGTTTCAGGAAAGTCCTAGCTGCGGTTAGGCAGGTGAAAAACCCTAAGGGGAGGTAACCTTAGGTCCTAGGGGACGGTAACCTTAGGTGGAGGAAAACCCTAAGGGGCAGTAACCTTAGGTCCTAGGGGGCGGTAACCCTAGGTGGAGAAAAACCCTAAGGGGCGGTAACCTTAGGTCCTAGGGGGTGGTAACCCTAGGCGAAAAGTCCAGTCGGTCTGGAGGACCGGACTGACATCAGGTAAATCTCCTGAGTGGAGTAGGTGAGGACGCGTTCCCCGTAGAGGGAACAGTAGGCGTCGAGTCGACCTAGGGTTTCCGGTTGGGAATCCGAAGTCAGACTCGGACAGTCCGAAGACTGTCAGCTCTTTTTCACTTATGAATTATCAGATTCTAACATTGTCTTGCAGGGTATGAAATTGCTCGGACTAACCTTGTTTTGCAGGAGAAGCGGCTCCTGGAAAAAGGAGGTCCGGGCGCCCGGGACCAAATTTTATCCCCTGCGCGACTTCACCACGTGGAGCAACCTAGTTGGCTGGCCACGTCACACTCCAAGCGCCCGGAACCTCATATAAAAAGAGGGTTGAGGTGCAGCTTCAAATACAACCATCTTCTAAGCATTCTCCGTGCGACAAGCTGCTAACGTCTCGACTCAGAAGTGCTGCAACGATAATTCGGAGCTTCAGCTTTATTCTTTTTATTGTCGGTACAATATTCTTTTCTGCTTGAATTGTACTTAGCGTGTAATAGATTTTACGAATTATAGTTGTTGCCCACCGGAAGCGATCAAGGATCGCGGGCCTTCGAGTAGGAGTCGTCACAGGCTCCGAACGAAGTAAATCCTTCGTGTCTACTTTATTTACTTTTCCGCTGCGTTATTTCTGAACAAGCTTTTACGATTTCGAAAAACGAAATAGCCACGAGCGCTATTCACCCCCCCCCCCCCTCTAGCGCTTTCGATCCATCATATTCTAGGTCCCGCGTACTTCAGTTAATTCGTTGACCAGTGGCTTGACGCCACATTTTGGCGAAAAAAATTTGCTTCTCCGATCTCTTGTCTTGATTTGTTCTTCGACGCCGACGACAACTAGTTCCTAAAGCGTCGTTGCCTTGTTCAAGGAACGAAAGCTTCGAGAGGGTGACGTCGTACAGGCTGATGGCCAACTTGACAGTGTACTTGGTGAAGCCCTTCCATTTCCAGTTGGTGTTGGCGACCAACTGCGCCCCTAGCCTAGTAAAGCTCTTAACATACGATCGGTAGGATGAAGTTTGGTCGAACATAAGACTTTCTGTGTATTCCCGGCCGGGCAAAACGTCGACCGGGCTTAGCGCCTTTAGCCTAGTAAAGTTCTTAATATATGATCAGTCAGATGAAGGTTGGCCGAACATAAGACTTTCTGTGTATTCCTTACCGGAAAAAGATTGGCTGGTCTTAGCACCCCTAGCATAGTAAAGTTCTTAATATACGATCTGTCGGATGAAGGTTGGTCGAACATAAGGCTTTTTGTGTATTCCCGATCGAGTAAAAGGCCGGCCGGGCTTAACGCCCTTAGCCTAGTAAAGCTCTTAACATACGATCGATCAGATGAAGGTTGGTTGACCATAAGATTCTCTATATCCGCCCGACCGACAAAAGACCGGCCAAGCTTAAAGATACGCAGACTTATAAAGCTTGCAATATACGCTCAGGCGGGAAAGGTTGGCTGAGCTTAAAAGCCACCTATCCTTTGGAGGCTTCACATGAACAACTAGCTGGGTATAGGTTGGTCAGATTTAAGATTATCAGATATCATATTGTCTCTTAAAATGTTACTTTAATATACAATTGATCATATGACTCTTGAATGGATTATTGGTATACTATGTGCACCCATCTTTGAATGAATTTTTATAGTATTTGGCGCACGACGAAACAGATTAATACAAAGGTAGGTATAGATATGGCCCGCCTTATGGACCAGCTCAGATATACTCAGCAAACAACTTTTGACAACATTATAATAACTTACCAGAACTTGTCAGGGAATATTCCTTTGAAAGTCTTCCTCAAAGGTTATTATGTCTCTCATAAGCTAGTTAATCACAACAGTATATTCCTTTAATCACCTTAATAATGATGCGGAGCATAAACGATAAAAGAGGTACATCTGTGGGTAGAAAAAAGATTCTTCGAACTATCACTGCAGAGCACCCAGACTGTACTTTTTCATCACCTAACAAACTCCGACGCAAGGGACCACCTCACGATCACGGAAGATGTAAAAGGTGATATATAAGGGGGATCCTCTCTGTTGACGGGGTACGCAATGAGCATCATCTGAGCTTTATTTTTGCACGAGCACTTTCTCGACTGTTCTTCATTCCTCCATCTGGTGCCGTAGTGACTTGAGCGTCGGAGGACTTTGCCAGAGCTCCCTTCCCTGATTTTTAGTCACTAATGTCTTATTGGATCGTCTAACTCTAGGCAAGATCGGAGGAAAGTTCCATTCCAAGCTAAAAAAATCATCCATTGGTCAATAAATCATCTACCAGAGTCAGCGCGCTATCTCCATAGCCTTCAAACAGATCAACAGACATGTTGCCAATGTTCTTATTGCTCTTCAACTAGCACGTAGTCTTCTCACTTTTATGAGTTTTGTCTATGTATTTTGATATTTTCAGATGATTCAGAGTTTTCTCCTTTGTTTTTTGGTATTCGGAATAGGGAAGAAGATGCTGAGGGAAGACGGCCTTTTAGTCCTACTAGTGTGTTGTCTAATGATTCTTCTCGTACAGATTCTGTCAATTTGAGTACTCATAACGAGCCCTTCTATTTAAAATTTTAGCCATTTACATAGTCCTAGTAATTTTATCCAGCAAGGATCGGATTCTCCTGGCCAGTCAAGAAAGGGTAGGGTAGACATTGAGCATTTGCTGGAAAAAATTTCAGAATCTACACGTGCCAAGAGAAATAGAAATTTTGATTTTTATAAATTGAAGATGACTTATTTGTATTTATTTATACCTTAAAAGAGTATTGAAAAGTGTGAAATCAAAAAGAAATAATCTTACTTCTATTTTTTTTTCCAAATATTTTTTTTATAATTTTTAAATTAAAAAAAAACATTTGAGAATAACTTTTTCCTTCTTAGTAACCATCTTATTATTAATTAGGAAATCTTTAAGTTTTCATGAAAAAAATATATAAACGATCGTATGCAAGGGCGAAGTGACGGAGGATGGCGACGGCGCCGATCCATGGCACCTCTGCAGCGTGCAGTAGATCGAGAAGGTCAAGTGCTTATTCGCATCGTCCCCATCTGGGATTCCAGCATCGTCTGCTTCCTCGCACTGACATAGCAATGGACCTTCGCCATGCTACAATCTCTGACGATGGACTGCCACCTAGACCGCATCTTCTGGCATTGTCTGCTTCCTCGTGCTGACACAGCAATGGACCTTCGCCGTGCTACAGTCTCTGCCGATGGACCACCATCTAGGCCGCAGCTTCCAGATCCCCCGGGCACCCTCCCCGTCATCGCCCTCGTTGTTCTTCATCTCTGTCTACGACTGCTTCCTTGTCCCCGCCAGCAGCCCTTGTCCCCGCCAGCATCACCATGCTCCAGGTGTTACCCGAGCTGCGGGCCGGATAGCCATTAGCATGGCTCCGCGCCTCCGCCACTTGTGATGGGGCAGATTGAGTTCTACAACCAGCAGTTCCCGGTGCAGTAGCAGCTGCTCGTCAGCTCGCACTGACACTGCACCCTCGCTAGCACTAACTACCTCATCATGGCGCTCGTCACCCTTACTCCAGAGGTGAAAGCAAGAGACAGGGATGATCATGGTGCAGAAGGCAGGCAGGCAGCAGCAATGTGTGAGTTGAGAAGCCTGTTCGAGTCCTTGCGGGGGAAGAGACAGATTGAAGCTCGTAAGTTGTGTGACTCCATTCGAGGAATCAAGCAGGGGAAGAAAAGGATGACTGTGTGATGTATTGCATAAAATACAGTAGATGGTTTTGAAGAAAAAATGAGCATGTTGTTGCTGAGGCAAAGGGAGTGGTTCCACTAAGTTGGAAACGTATATCAAAGTAGCAGCAAACAGATACCTGATGAAAAAACTCATTGAGGGTACTTATTTGAGCATCCAAGCTAATGAAACATGTCCATGAACAGAAAACGTTGGTTCATTCCGACCAATAGATGCTTGTTACACATTAAAGTTGCAGAAAACAAAAGCATTCATTCTCCATGTTTTTACAGGCTTCTACGGACCCTCGCCGTGATGTCTTGGAGAAAACCTGATTAGTAATCATAAAGAATAGTGTAGGCAGTTTTAAACACAACAATATCTAGGAATACAAATTTGAAATAACAAGACTAAAAGTACAGCAGATAAACAGTTAAAGATAAAACAAAAGGTGTTCTTTATCTAAACATATAGGAAGCCATCTAATACATCTTCATTCATCTTCTCTAGTATTTGCTCATGATGACCCATCTACATTCATCTTCTCAGTCCCTCTCTCCCCTCTATCTATACTCCACTCTACTAATCTTATGACTCTTATTTTGTCTCAATTCTATTTGCTTCCTTCTACATTACCTTCTCTCACTTTTTATGTCCGTCACTTATCCTGCATCAAATTGTCACCAGAACTCTAAAATTAAATTAATTGTGTACCGCCATCATTTCAAATGTTTCAGATGATCTCAAATCCAATCAAGTAGATTGCTGGTCAGTGTCGAATCTTTCGAGCTTGCATGACATAACTTTTCGAGAAGTCCATAAAAGAGAAGTCCATTGATTGTGGTAACAAGATTTTAAAGTGCTAATGAATCATCAAATCCCAAAGATAAAGATTTACTGAAACCATAGGAAACTACAACTTCAGGTGTTCTTGTGGAGAACATCAAAGAGAGGTCCATTGATGAATACTGATAGGTGTTGGCACCATTTTACAAGTCAAAATGGATGCTAGATATGTTCAGAACTATAGGAAACTATACTACATGTCTAGGGAGATTCAGTACAGTAGCAAACATATGAAAAGATTTAAATGCAACTGCAGCAGATGATTTGGGACCAGAACAGGAAGGAACGATGATAGATAATTTAAAGGAAAATGATATTCATACGTTTGAAGTATCTCAGAACTTAAAATTTAGCTTTATGTATTGGAGATTATGGGTGTGGGGAAACAAAGATATGAGATTTTTTTAGATGACTTATGAAATGATTTTAATAGGAGGTGATCTAAATGAGTATATCAGAGTGAAAAATAAAAATTATGAAAAGGTATATAAGGCTTATGAATTTGGAACAAGAAATGAAGAAGGAAAAATTATATTAAATTTTATGATAACATATAATCTTATATTAGTAATAGATTTTTAAAAAACGAGAATAACATTTAGTCACGTTCTAAGTTAGAAAGAAGGATAGAAATATTGTAAAGATTGCAAAGTCATCCCTGAAGAAAGTTTAACTACCCAACATAAGTTAGTAGTGTTGGATATACACCTCAATTATAATATCAATAGAAAGAAAATATATATTGATGTAAATGTGTTGGGGGACTAAAGGAATTAGGGAGGAGGGCAATTGGGTCGATTCATTATTAGGACTTTTAGAAGGGGGAAGAGGCTTCGAGAAAGGGGGCGGGGGGTTTTTCTCCACCGCCACCATCGCCTCCCTCTCCACGCCTACAGCCCACGCACCACCTCCCCCTCTCTTTTCTAGCGTCTGCCAGCACTCACCGACGACCTCTCCGCCACAGTGGATTGCCACCAAAGCTCTCCCGTAGCTTTCCTCCCCTCTTCCCTATCCGTGTCAACGACATCGACATCGCCTTCGGGGGGCAGACGAGTTCTCTCACTCCTCTCCTCCCCGACACCGCTGCCTTCCTTTCCTGCCTTCCGTTGCCATTCCACCGAGGGAGCTTCCTCCCGACGCCACTAACTTGGACGTCAACTATGCCGCACTAGCACCGCCTCCGCCGCACGCACGACGTCGTCTTTCATCTTTCTCTCACAAAGGGGCTTCTTCGTGTCTTCTCCGTCTCCGTCGCCTCACAAGGGGGGCTGGGGTTTTGAGTCCTTTCATTGCCATTCCACCGAGGGAGCTTCCTCCTAACGCCACTAACTTGGACGCCAACTATGCCGCACGCACAACGCCGTCCTTGTCGCCTCCGACCTCTTCTCCCTCTCACGCTCTCCCGTGAGACGTCGCTCGACAACTCACACTGCCGCCTCCCTCCTTTGTGTCGTAGCTGCGCACGCCGTCGGCCACTAGCAACTACTGCCGAATCGAGCCGCCGCTCTCCTCCATTCCCCGCTACACACCAGCTACCGACCCTCTCTGCACAAACTCGAGACAGCCTATGCCATCGAAGCAGTCTCCTCACACCTCCTTCGTCGTCTGCCCGACCACGCAACCCCCGCATAGCTTCGGCACGCTAGTAGCCCGAGCGCTACCTCTGGTGCTGCCTCCTTCTCCCTCGGCACGCTAGTGGCCAAGCGCCATCTCCCCTTTCCCCTCATGGTTGTTACAGCCGTTCCCGATACTAATTCGGTGGCTGCTATCCCCCAACATGGATCCAGCTACTACGACCGTTGTCGCTAATCTGACCATATCTTGCTTCCGCTGTGTTCTGGCCTTTAAGCCATCGTTGTGTTCTGGCCTTCGAGCAGAGACTATTTTCTGATCTTCGCAACATTGTCTTGTTCCCGCTTGCGTGTGGTGTTCCGATCTGCATGTCGCTGTCATATCCCAGCCCGCGTGGCTATCCTAGACCGGCCTGTGTGCCGCTGTCATATCCCGGCTTGTATGCCGATATCCTAGACAGGCCTGCGTGTCGTCGAATTTTGGCTCCATGCTGTCATCGACGGCTCTGCGCCATCGCCTCCAGTTCCATGCTGTTAGAACCTGCTCGTCGGCCGATGGACATTCATCTACTCTTCCGGGTTACGACAACTCAAGCAGCGTCCCAACCAACTCACTGATCCACCAGAGGACGCCTCCCGGGCCAGGATACGTCATCGTACTCCTTCAGTCGTTTCATTATTCTATTATTAGTTTATTCCTTATATATTCAGTGGATCTGCCTTGAGCATCGGGGTACTAGGGACTGGGGCAACTCGATCACTGGCTGCAGGTAGCATTGACCAAAGGACTTCTAACGACTTGGTCAATATAGAAGTCATCTCAGCATACCTCTCCCTCTAGGTCATAACGGTTCGGTCAATATTCCATCCACCTCACCCCAGCCCAAAGTCCGAAAGTTGAGTCAGAGGGGATGCCGGGGCGACCGCTACCACGCTTCGCCCCTCCTACCACCAGTAGCGATCATCGCGTGGGGTGGTTCCGCGTGACCACGATAATGTGCTTACGAATTAAGATTTAATAAAATAAAACAACTCCTAACTGGGATAATTTCAATAGGGTTTCATAAAGCCTAATTAAATTATCCCAATTAAATATATTTAAAATTTAAAATTTTTATAATAAATATTATTAATTTATATTAAATACATTTAAATGTATAAAAGTTATATTTAAAATTCTAATAAACATAATTAATGTATATAATCAGATTTAAATATATAAATAACATATTTAAATTTTAATTTTTTTGATAAATATTATTAATTTATATAACAGATTTAAAAATATAAAAATTATATTTAAAATTTTAAAAAATCTAATAAATATTATTAATTTATATAAATCAGATTTAAAAATTTTATATACTATTAATTTATATAAATCAGATTTAAAAATATTGAAATTATATTAAAATTTAGAAAATTCCAATAAATATTATTAATTTATATAAATCAAATTTAAATTTTTAAAAATTATATTTTTATTTTTATTTTTTAATAAATATCTAATAAATTTTATTAATTAGATTAAGATATATAAAAAATATTCTCAGACTGGTTAATTTTATATTTTGTATCGTATAATTAAATTTTATTATGTTATATATAATTTTTTTTTTCAAATTATCATAATGACAAGCAATCTATCTTCGACAGCATCTGTCATTCAACTTAAATCCGGAATTCTTAGGAGCAAATCAAATGACATTGGATGAGAGTTTGGGATGTTGATTGATCTTAAGAACCTCGATAAAATTAAATGCAAGTTGTGTGAAAAAACGATGTCGAGGGGAGTGTATAGGATCAAGAAGCACATAACAAATATATCTGAAAATGTATCTAGTTGTTGAAAAGCATCTCAAGAAGATAAAAATAAATGCAAACAGGCTACTTTAGAAAGGAGTAACAGAAAGAAAAACAAAATAATTGAAAACAAAGTTGCAAAGCAAAGGTGACTATTTCTCTTGACGAAGAAGAAGATCTTGAAATTGAAGGGATAGATGGAATTAAAAAACCTCTTCTACTTGGCCCCGTGGATAAATATGTATCGGCAATTGCTTAAGAAAATGCAGGCTCAATGAAAGTAAAGTGTTTCGCCAAAAAAATATAAATGAGGCTATTTTCAAAGACAGAACTCAACAAGTTCAACAATATGTTGGGAGATGAGTTTATGAAAATGGAATCTCATTCAATGCTATTGATAATGATAGCTTCAAGCAACTAATGAAGGCAGAGTCAATTTGGACCAGGATTTAAACCTACAACTCAATATCAACTTAGGAAGCCATTTTTGAAAGTTGAAGTTGAAAGAACAAAACAACTGCTAAACAAAATGAAGAAAAAGGGGCAAAGAATGGGTGCTCGATCATGACAGATGCATAGAGTGATAGAAAAAGAAGCATCATCTTAAATATATGTGTTAATTGTAAGTTGGATACTACATTTTTAGAGTCTAAGGAGTCTTCAGACGAGGCACATACAACTGAACTTATTTTTGAGTATGTTGACAAGTGTGTTGAACAAGTAGGAGCTCAGAATAATGTTCAGATTGTAATAGACAATGCTACGAATAATATGGCTGCAGCTAAATTGATAAGAAAAAAACGACCTGAGATCTTTTGGAGTTCATGTGTAGCTCACACAATTAATCTCATGCTTGAAAATATTGGCAAGCTACCACGATATAAAAAGGTATTGAGCAAGCCAAGTCTTTTACCATTTTCATCTATGCTCACCATAAGACTTTATCATTGATGAGAAGTTTCACGAAGAAAAAAGACATAGTCCGACCAAAAGTTACCAAGTTTGCATCAAATTTCCTCATATTGCAAAGTTTAATTGAAAAAAAAAACTAGTTTAAGTGTCATGTTTACATATCAGAGAAATGTAAATAGTCAAAAACAAAAGGAAAATTGACTTATTATAGAGTGATGAGCATGAACTTTTGGAATGGTGACACACTTTGTTTAAAAATATTTGCTCCTTTGGTAAGAGTTCTTCGATTGGTAGAGGGAGATAGAAAGTCATCGATAGAGTTTCTATATGGGAAGCTTCTTCAAACTAAAAAAGATATCAAAGTGGCCCTGAACAACGTGAAATCAAATTATCAACCTATCATACTCATTATTGAGTCAAAAATGAAAGACAAACTTGATACATCATTGCATACCACTGTCTTTTTGTTGAATATCTATTTTTACTATAAAGATAGTTCTATTGCTTTTTATGAGGAGGTCGTGAGGGGATTTTTGAATGAATAGAAATTTTGCATGCAAAATATACAATAAGTTAGATTAACAAGATACAATTATTAATAATGAATTTGCAAAATATAGAGATAAGACTGGATTATTTGGAAAAGCATTGGCAGCAAAAGCATGTGAAAAAAATGATGATACATTTGATCTATGTGCATGATGGAGTACATAAGGTGCTCATACACCCAACTTGCTAAGGGTGACATTGAGGATACTTTCATTAACTACAAGTTCATCGAGGTGTGAAAGAAATTGGAGTACATTTGAAGGAGTAAGAAATAGGTTGGATGTTAACAGGTTGAACAATCTAGTATTTGTCCAATTTAATGCTAGATTGTTGAAAAAAAAGAGAAAAAGAAAGGAATGTTGATGTCCTTCTTGCAAAAGATGTTTCAAATGCACAAGATTGAATTGTGGATGGTGGGGAAGATGATGAAGTTGAACTAGATTCCGGGCTCACTTGGCAAATGGTTGATGAAACAAGTGGAGCAGAAAAATCTACAACCACAAAGAAGCTCTAAAGTGAGAACTTCATAAAGATGATTTTGCATTCGAAGAAGAAGAGGAGGATCACAACATTGATATTAAGTTTGTGTTCAATGAAGAACAAATTATTGAAAATTATGGAGAAGAAGAAGTAGAATAAATATAAGTCTATGAGATATTATTAGTTGTGTAATTTTGAACTCATTTTGTTAAGGCATGACTTATGTTATTCAACAATTATATTTTTCTTAGTCGTTCACAATGATGTAATCTTGAATTGAACTCTTGCTACTATTTTCTAATGTTTTCCACCACTAAAGTTGTTTTAGCTTATAGCAAGGTTTTAAAATTCGAGTTGGATAAATGTTCTACTATTTACTACATGGCCATGATGACTTACTACATGTTCTACTGTTCAACTATTTCTTTTGTTCGTATTTACAAAGTCTATTATTTCCTTTGCACAAAATTGTTAGTTTTCTTTTCTAGTTTTTCATTTTTTGGTATTGAAAAATATGCATTTATTTCAGCATACATAGTTAGATCTTATAACAATTGTTTATGACACCATTCAAATTTACATATGACATTGTCCACAATCCACATAAATCAATGGACACCGAGAATCCGCCTAGCAAAGCCTAAACCCCGCCTAGGCGGCCTAGGCACTAGACGTTGGTCTGTCACTCGACTATCGCCTAGCGAAATTTAGAACCTTGCTTTTTACACTAATTATGGCCGAACCAACTACACAAATTCAAGAGCATGTTGTTTACAGATAATATTATTTTAGTAAATGAAACACGTGAAGGAGTAAATGTTAAACTAGAATTTTAGCGGAAAACACTAGAAGAGAAAGGCTTTAGGCTTAGTAGAATAAAGACATAATATATGAAATTTAAGTTTAGCAATATTAAACGTAATGAGACAATTGTTAAAATAGGAGATGATGAATTGTCTGGAATCGAGAGCTTTAAATATTTAGAATCATTTTTACAAAATGATGGAGGGATTGAGAGAGATATCTCACATAGAATACAAGCAGAATGTTTGAAATGGAGAAGAGCATTGGGTGTTATATATGACCGTAAAATACCTCTAAAACTTAGAAAGTTCTACAAAATCGCAACTATACCTACTATATTATATGGAGCTGAATGTTGAGCTATGACTTGAGCACATGAGCAGAAGATAAGAGTTGCAAAGATGAGGTTGTTAAGGGGGGCATGTGGACATATGAGAATGAACAAAATAAAAAATAAGAGCATTAGAACAAAAGTCAAAGTTATATTTATTGAGGAAAAACTCCAAGAGACACATTTAAAATAGTACAGACATGTACTTAGACAATTAATAAAAACTCCAGTGGCGACGTGAAACTATGACAAACACACATATCAAACGAATAAGAGGAAGACAAAAAACACTTAGTTAGCAACAATAAAACAAGATAAAATTTATTTAAGTATAGATGATAATATAGTAGGAAATAGAGCTCACTGGCGTAAAGAATCTATATAACTGACCCCACCTAGTGGGATAAGGGTTGGTTGTTGTTGTAGTAGTATTGGAGATTATGGGTGTGGGGAAACAAAGGGATGAGATTTTTCTAGATGGCCTAACTCACAGTAAATCAAACCAGGAAGTTAGATAGCCCGTTCAAACTATATCCCAAAATACACTTAAAGCTAATAGAGAACTGAAATGGAAGAATCATATCTGGAATGGTTCAACTTAATACAGATGCAGCTTTAGCTCCCCATATACATCAGCTGAAGTTGGAGGTTTGATTCAGAACCATGATGAAAACTTCATTGTAGGTTCCAAGTATTCTTTAAGACCTATAACGGTCCTTCATGCAGAATTGGGCAGCATCTGAAAGGTAATCTAGAACTGGCTTGGAACTCAGAAATAAGATTTCTTGATAATGGAAATAGATTGTATGAAGCAGTGGAGCAGCTCAATGGATCAAGAATATTACCATCCTTTTTTTTCAATCCTTTTGCCAACCTGACAATACATATATCCTTTTGTGGTTGCTTATTTTGTTTTTCAAATACAATAGGTTCTCCATTTTTATCCCCTTTAAACTATTTAGACTGATCTGCCCCTGATAAAACTTATAAAAGGAATACTATCAGCTTTGAAGGATGGTGCCTACTATACTTGATGCGTCAAACCAAGTGAGTGCCTAGACACTGCTCAAGGCAAAAGGCCAACTGTCTACAAAGGAAAAGTAGACTGCTTGAGCAATGCTTCAGATGTCTTAAGACCTATGCAAGCACCCTAAGTTAGAAGTCTAAATAAAGAAGTTCTACTTGACCTAATCTTCTCTCTCTTATTGCCCCACAACTTCCTGTTAATAATAAAAATAAAATCTAGCAGACCTGAAAAAGAAGAAACTGTAATCTTTGATGGATAGGAGAAAAAATATCTACTATTTTCATATAAGACATCACAGGAAAAGAGGAATGAATCCTTTTCTTATGTCGAATAGAAATCCACTAGAATATTAATAATGAATAATACCCTTCATGGAAGGTTTCTTTCTTTCATTTCTCTATCCTTATATTCACTTTATTTGTGTACCTACTACTAGGAATAGAATACAAGTAGTGACTTGTTAGCATCCTGTAAAATGAAAAAAAGAGAGAATAAAATAAAGAAATAATTTTTTTACAATTTTTTCATTGTAATTATAATTATAGTGATAGACAATAACCTAGAAATTCATTTCACATAATTTCACCTTTCAAACTGTTTCTTTTGAAGAACAAAATCAACTTATTCCATGTGCACACACAAGGAATTTCTTCCGGCCATGGAGAGTTTTAGATCTATCTAATAAGCAAAAATACTGATCTACTATAAAATTGAGGTTGCCCAAAACACACTGTTCCTACTAACACTACAACACCATTTTCATTCACTTTTATTTGAGTTAATGAGATGAACTAACCTCCCCTCTAAGCAAGGCAGATATCAAGCAACCTATTTAAGAAAATGGTGGTGATATCACCTCTAATTTTTTTTTTCTAACCACTGCAAATTTTGGAATTAAACAATGTGAATTTTGTCAGAAATAAATTCGCTTTACAACCATGTACCTTTTTTTTTTCAATTTAAACACGGGGACTCCGAGTTTGTCTCTTTTACTTAACAAACAGTAAAAAAAACTTCTTTTCTTTCCTTCCTGTCCTGTGGTTTCTCTGCTATATATATAAACGGAACCAAAATGTAATGTTCCATACAAAAGAAATCTTCCAAGGTTATTAGAGAAAGGGCTATTCCTTAATTATAAAGATTCTCCTTTCTGTACTTGTTGTGTACGTAGAGACCAAGAACATTACAAAAACAAAGAACAAAACAACTCCAACAATAATTCACGTATCAGACTAATCAAACAAACCCTAGATTGGGAACTCGGACAGAGGGGGTGCTAACCAAAAGCAATTAGTTGAAAAAGGTTGGTTTTTATTATTTCTAAAGGATCACCATAATGTATCCATCGCACACACAATCAATCTCTCCACCCCCCCCCCCCCCACACACACACACACAAAAAAAAATATATGAACTATCCCAACATAAAAAGATAACACATATATAATGGAAGTAAAAAAGCTTACCAAAGGGATATCCGGATGGAGATGATAGAGTTAAATCACTTGGAAGTGGAGGAAGAGGGCCGTAGATCGGAGGTCTCGTAGACGAGGAGATCATCGTAGGGATCGCGGCGGCCGGGAACATTGCTGATATGGGCGTCCCGGCGGAGTTGGGAATTGAAGTGTTCAAAGTTCCAGTGGCCGAAGGGGCGAAGCGGGAGCGCCCAGCAAGCCTTCACCTTCTCACAATGCTCCGCAACCGCGTAGAGGCGCTGCCGCTGCGCCTCGTCCCTCTTCTTCGGGTCCTCCATCATCCGCAGGATAAGGTTCTCAGCGAACTCCATAACAAACTTCATTTCTGACTTCTACTTCCTCTTCCTTCTCCGATCGCTTCTCTCACCGGATCGATCGCCCTCTATCTGACAGGAGGGTTTCGGTTCTTATCTTCATTTATTTATGTAGGTGCCTTGGACAACGTGACTAGCACGTGATATGACCTTCATAGTTCCAATTCTTTGACGTACATCAAATAAAATATACTGCTGGAACACTTTAAATTATTAGCTTCTCTTCCTACGTAAACATTTATTATCTTTCTATAGTGGTTATTGATTGGTTTATTTTACGGTATATGAATCCTGAGAAGTAGCAAACCATGTGCCTACGTATTTCCCTCTGCTTCGCCGCTAACGAAACCCTAACCATTATCGAAGCAGCCGGCGGCGCCGGGAGCACCCTCCTCCGGGAAGATACAGATCTTCGTGAAGGCCCAGGGTGAGTGAGCAGTAACGGTTCCGGTACTTTCTAGAAATTCTATGTATCGAACGGAAAAGATTGATCTTTTTTACTCGTTTTTGTTCTTATGTTTAATCGGTTTTCTGCATACCAGTAATCAGGACAACCTTGTTTTGAGGCATCGTTATCTTGTTTGCGAATTTAATGTTGGATGATTAATTGGTAACTTTGCTTGTCAATTTGAATTTTTTTTTTGGCTCGTTCACTTGATTGATACTATTAGACTGTGTCTGTTCTTGTGATTTTTTTCACTGTCCATTGATGACTCAATCATTGTTTCTGCAAATGTTAATAACTTTGATCGATATGCTATTATTTTGCTAGAACAGGTGTGATGGTTTTTATTTGTTATGTTCTGCTTTACTTTGGAGATGGTAGTGTTCTTCTATAAATCACTGCATTGAATGATTGCATTTTTTTCGTTATGTTTTGAAATTACTATTTGTAAACCAGGGGTTGTTTGCTTGTTATAGGATCAAATTACAGTGAAGTGACTGAAAAGTTGGTTGTTTTTGAATGGTAGACGATTGACAGAAAGTGAAGAGAAAGAAGGTAGGAAGTGCCACAATGAACAAAGATAAGATTTTTAAGCTGGCAAAGGGATTCAGAGGGAGGGCAAAAAACTGCATCAGAATAGCGAGAGAGAGGGTGGAGAAAGCACTACAGTACTCCTACAGGGATCGTCGCAACAAGAAGAGGGACATGAGGTCCCTCTGGATTGAGCGCATTAATGCTGGCACGCGTTTGCATGGGGTTTGTTGATTTAAACTGTTTTCTTTTAGAACAATCAATAGAGATGATTGGTTAAAGTTTTTCTCTTTTGCTAGTATAATAATAGATAGATGGAATTCCAAATGTTAGTTTATCGAATTTATCTGCTGCAAAAACCAGAGTATTAATGCTAAGTCCTCATAATTCTATGTTCCCTTTTTCTTACTTTTAGATTTCAGTGTTCCCTTTTTGCTTTTCAATCCCTAAAATTGCTGCTCCGAAGGAGTAGAATTAACTTCAGTGACAGTAGTAAAGTCAGTAAAGATGGTAGCTTGCAATTCTTTTGTTTGGACAAGACATAGGACTGAAGGAAAATGAAAATGAATTTAGAAATGTAGTACAACTCATAGTTGAATCATGTTTTCTTTCTCTCTTTAAGCTTCATTATGTTGTCTGGTGTTCAAGGTGAATTGTGACTTTCTCTTTATTCACATGGACACTTGGGTAGAAAAGATTTCATTGAAATGCTACCTTAAAGATCCTTTTTCTTAAGGGAAAAAAAGTACATATTGTAACATGCTAGTTAGGTTGAATGTGCAATATCTAAAATGTAGGTTTGCATTCTTTGTGGTGTATTTCCTACTCAATTTAGCTTGATTGAGTTGATGGGAGGAATTATCTGATTATCTAGCTTTTGTTATCTAAGTTTTCCCTGAATGATATTTGTACTTTAGCCAATACGATTCATTATAAAATGGTCCTTCAAAATCTCATCATCAAGTGGAGACGGATTCTAGGTGTTATTAACCAGGTGCACTTTGCAATGTTTAGAAGTTGATTGCTTGGGTGGATGAATAAGGAAGAGAACAACGGGATGGAAAGGAACAAAAGAGGGCACATTGTTGATAATTTTTTAAATGCCCATGCTATTATTCCATCCCATCTCCCTCTTCTCTTCTGTCATACTCATCCAACCTAGTAAACAAACCATTAGGGTTTTGAATATTGATTAAATATACCTTTCTATTTATCTGGACCAGGTCTCGCAGAATGGTGAGTGCTAGTGAATGGAACTGATTTTTCTAATAAGAAATTTTCACTTGATAATGCTTGGTACGCCATCAAATCTATATTAATAGATCTACATTGTGAGTTGTATTCTCATGAACACAATTTCGTATAGGTAGTTAGTTGGTGGAGTAATCTAGACTTTTATCTGACTCATCTATGCATTTCAACTTACATCTCATGCCAATACTTTTAGCTGTGACAAAATCGCTAGACCAAGGTGCGTCTGATATCTACTCGTGTAGCGATACAAAGAAAAATGGCCTAATCTAATTTGAGTCTCAAAGTGCTACCTAATATTGAGAAAAATGGCCTAATGTATTCTTCTAACTGCATTTTATATTCCATATCCCTAAACTTGTAGTTTTTTCAACTTTGTACTTGATCATAAAGCTTTGCTTTAGTAGTATATATGCATTGGGATGAATTCCTTTTCAAAGGGAGAGATCACAACAATTCAACCAGACAGTAAAATATTGGTTTTGACATTTACAGTTAGTCAGACTGCAATTTGCAGGCTTTAAAAATATCATCTTTGGCTCATGTTTATCGACTAGCATCAAGCAGAAACTTGTGTTAAATAAAACCATTAGTCTTCCATGACACTGATTTATCAAACTCTGAATTTAATACAGTCTGATCTGTGCGTTCAGGTCAATTACGGGAACTTCATGCATGGATTGCTGAAGGAGAATATTCAGCTGAACAGGAAAGTTCTTTCTGAACTGTCGATGCATGAGCCATATAGCTTCAAGGCACTCGTCGACGTCTCTCGCACTGCTTTTCCTGGAAACAAGGTCCCTAAGAACCTGAGTTCATCCTCTTTGGCATGATAACTTTGCTCTTCAACTTAGCCTCTGTACCTGTGCTGCCTCAATAAGAGGATTCTGACTTTTAATACTCTTTTTTGGGTTCATCTGAAAGTAAATGATACAGCATTGATGCCAATATCAGTTCCACTACAGTAATCTTCTAGTTTTGTAAAACATTTTAATAAGAGCTAAACTAATACTACAACAATCATTATAATAACAATTAAGTTTTATTCCATTAATTGAGGTTGATTATATAGATTCTTTTTTGGCTTTATTTTTTATTATATTATCATGTATATTTAAATAAATTTTATTCTATTTTCTTATTATTAATTAAGTTTTTTAAATATATTGTTATCCTCATTTAATATGTTTATTTATTATTGTTTCATAATTAAATTATTTATTTATTTTATTTCTTATAATATATAAATATAATATGGTGTAGTGATAAAACATACATAATAAGGATTAAAAGTAAAATTTCAAATACAATGAATATTTTGAAGATTTATTTTTAAGTGGGTATAAATTAGGGGTGTAAACGAATCGAATCGAGCCGAATATGTAGAAAAATTTAAGGCTCGAAATAGTTATATTTGAGTTCGAGGTCAATTCGAAGCTCGAAAAATTTAAAATGTTTGGTTCAAATTCGACTCGAATTAAGGCTCGGGTTTGAGTTTGGCTCGAAATATTCGAACATGTTCGTGAACCATTTGAATTATTACTCGAAAATATATTCGAAAAGCTTGAAATTTATTTATTTAATATATATTTAACTTATATTAATAAATATTAAGGCTCGCAAGCGGCTCGAACAATATAATTTGGACTCGAGTTCGGCTCGAAAAAAAATTCGAACATATTCGAGTTCGGCTCGAATTCGATAAATTTGAATACGAATCGAATATTTTTCAAGCCGGCTCGAAAAGCTCGCGAACCGGCTCGATTCGTTTACCGTCCTAGTATAAACAATATTTCAAAGTTATTTAAACTTCTAAATTATTTTTTTTAAAAATATATCATTCTTTCATTCCTAAGATGGACAATATTCATCAATAGCTTGTGGTTTGTTTGCAAAATATCAAGAACAAGCCTTCAAAAGCAGCAAAACTCCGGACATAGAAGCAACAACAGATTGAACATTTTTTATTTTTTATTGTTTGCAAAATACACAGTTGATTTAAGAAAGAAAGAAAGAAATACTAACAAAAGCTATGTCGATATCAATTAATACTATCAAATATCAGCAGAGTTCCAGGATCTGTTGTAGAACCAGAAAGAATCAGCGACCACTTCATTGCCATCCTGGTTCCGATGCCAAGCATAGTACGCATGAGTCCGGTTCTTGATCTCGAAGACGGCATGGCCAAAGCTGGCTTCTCTGAAAGCCGAGTAGCTTGGCTGTGGCTCTGTCATGCTGCATTTTAGAACAACAAAGTCGATCGGCATACATGAAAAGGGCAAAAAAGAAAGAACAGAACAGTTTAATTTCATGCACAAACTTATGTCATAGGTTCTTACTTGTTTGCAGGTCCTTCGATATTTCCCCCATCGCCAATGGTGACATACACAGGAGCTGACCCATCTAGCACCGGCTCACACTTTCCATTCACTAAATTGGATTCGATATTCGAAACTCTATGCTGCAAAACAAGTTATTTGTTTAACTGAAGCTGTCTTCTAAGACGACACCAGAGAGGAAGCAACCTACACTACGTTCGTAGGCATGGACGTGGCCTGAGAAAACCACATCCACTTTGTACTGCACGAACCATTGCTCGAACATCACTCGCATCGATTCCCCTTCCATAAAGTGGTAGTTGTAGCTGTTGTACCACGGTGAGTGCACTAAAACAATCAGCCATGGTGTCTCAGTTCTGTTCACCTTGGGCAGCTCTGCCTCTAGCCAACTATACTGAGGGGTGTACTTGCCTGTCGAATTCGATCGAGTGGAATCATACGAATGCATAAAGAATTAACAAGAGACATCAAAGATGTTCATACCATACGCTGAATATGATGCCAAGACAATTATGTGTGCTGATCCCAACTTCAGAGAGTACCAAAATGGAGCTGTGCTGCCTGAGGATCTGTAAGGAACATGATATCTGTGTGTGAATGGTTTAAAGGGCTTAGCTTCACCCTGCAAAAGAATCGACATCGAGTCATGGGTAACAATGATGGATAAATAGCATCATGATTTCCTTGAACTTGAAGTAGTCCTCCTGCTTACGATCTCTGGAGCGAAGTCGAGTTCGTGATTTCCTGCTGTCCAAATCCATGGTTGATATGCAGTGCTTCTCTCGACGAACCTACCCCATGTATCCCACCTGACATTGTCATGGTTTGGGTAGTGATCAGCATAAGAAAGATCACCTACATACAACACTGCTTGCGCCTTTCGGTTCGCTTCATAGTGAGACAATGTGATATTTGAATCATAGGTTTGCCCGAGATCGCCTATAGAACATACAAATGAATAAAAACACAATTATAATGTTTTCTTCATTCAAAAACTTGAATTGATTAGCAACCAAGGAATTTGAATGACAGAATTATAGGAGTTTAGGTGATTGTACAGTGACACAAGGTAGGTTTTGAAAGTTTGGCTTCCCTTCATCCAAAAGGATGTGTCAACATCTATAGAGATGATTTAACAAATGATTAGTAAATTGGTGGTGATGCTACCTGAAGTGGTACCTCCACACCCGAAAGGATATGTCGAGAATCTACTAACTTAGAACCATGGTAATGAAATGCAAAAAACAGAAAGGTGTACAATACTTGTAAGATTGCATAAAGCCATGGCATATATATGAACTTACCTATAAGACCAAAAATGTAAGGAACATCAGGACCAACTTTAGGCGGGGTAGTGAACCAAAATGTTCGAACCGTATGCCCGATTCCGATAGCATAATAGTACTTAGTGTCATGCTGCAAAGAATCATTCATGTCACACATCTCAAACTACACCCACATGGAGCTCAAGTAAGAAAAAAAACACACACACACACAATAAGCACACCTGCAAATGGTGGATGGTGCAATGGTGGATGTAACCTGAGGTGTAATTGTAGAACTTATATCGTGTATGCTTCCCTTGAGCAGATTTGTGAAGATGATCCTTATCGGTCCCGTAAAGGACCTTGCTGGATCCAGGTTCATCCTGAGTCACCCATGAGATGATCATGGATGAGCCATCATGGTTGCCTAGGGTAATATGTGCCTTCATTCAATTTAAACCAAACTAAGGAGATGAGTGAGCTTTTCAGAGGTGCACACTAAGGAGATTGACTGAGCCATTCATTTGATACTGATGTCAAAAACACAGCATTGCAGAAGGTCACCTGCTGAGGCGCATTGTGGCCGGATGGGACACGGAAGACATCGCTGTCAAGGGGCATGTCGACGGACTTCTGGAGCTTCCTCGAGAAAGAGCTCGTGATTCCGCCGTCGCAGAAGGTCACCGATCCGAGCGTCAAAACCACGAGGAGGCGGAGGCAGGGGAAAGCTCCTGCTGGCCGATGCATCTTGTTGGTTGTGTCTGTGATCGTGTGGAAACTGTTCGGAGTGTTAAATAAGAGGCGGACGGAGAGGAGCGGAGCGAGTAAGAAGGGGAATATTCCGGGTGTTGGATCGGCATCTTACCGAATACCGAACACGAGGAAGGGGATAAGATTTGACAGTTGAAACAGACACGCGCAGGAATATACAGTCGGCTTAAAGAAAATCAAATATAAATAATTATAAGTCAATAAAGGGCCGGTAAAATTATATTTATAAGAAAATTTCAACTTGTGAGATTAACTTATATTTATGTAAGTTTATTTTGTGTTTTGCCTCTTTTGATGAATTTTCATTCTTTTATATATATATATATATATATATATATATATATATATATAAAAGAATGAAATTGTTATACTACGGACTCTATCCTACAGATTGCTACGGACCAACTGACATGTCATATTATATATATATTTTTAATATAATATTTTCTCTTTCTTAATTTTTTTCTTCTTCTCGCTGTAACGAAGCAACCGCGCCTCGTCGCCGCTGCCACCTGCCTGTCTGCCGGCCGCCTGACCCACTGCCTCCGGACGCTCCGGAATCCGACCGCGATCCCACCGAAATCTGGCCGCGATCCCACCGGAATCTGGGGCGATTGCGGCCGGACTCCAGACGCTATCGCGATTGGACGCTCGCCACTGGACGCTCGCGACTGGACGCGATCGTGCCAGATTCCGGCGAGATCGCGGCCGGATTCCGGCGCGATCGCGTCCAGTCGCGAGCGCGTCCGGAATCCGGATGCGATCGCGACCGGAATCCGACGGGATTGCAGCCGGATTCCGGACGCGCTCGCGATTGGACGCGATCGCGCCAAATTCCGGTCACGATCGCGCCGGAATCCGGCCGCGATCTTGTCTGAATCTGGCGCGACTAGATCCCCTCTCAACTCGGCGGTGGGCAGCGGCAGCAGCCGCGATCCCCGACAGGTTCATCCCTTGGCCTATAGTATGGGTGGGTCCAGGCGGCCGGAGGCCGCCGGCGGTGGCCAAATGGGCGGTGGCAGGGCGGTGGCCAGATGGCCGGTGACAGGTGGCGCGGTGAACTGGTTCTCGGCGAAACGAGAATGAACGAAGCAGAAGAAAAAAACAAAAGAAGAAAGAGAAAATTTTTTATAAAAAATTAATAAAATAATGACATGGCATTGAGTCCGTACCAATCCATAAATAATGGTCCATAGCTTAACATCTCTCTCTCTCTCTCTCTCTCTCTATATATATATATATATATATAACGATTTTCTCTCTTCTATATGCAAGGTGATGCTGATTTTTAAAGATCAACACCAGCGTTGATCTAAAGATAATTGATCCGGCGGTAAAAAGCCGGAACCCCACAAGGAGTCAACGCTGAGGGGAGGTCAAAGGGTCCAGTGGCTCACCCGAAAGGGGCGAGCCGACCGGACTCGGAAAAAAGGGAAATCTGATAGTAAAAAGACACCCTGGTAGGGACCAGGGTTCCGACGCTCAAATGAAGCAGTGCACAATGACCGAGCGGAAGGAAGCACCCCCCGGACGACGCAAAGAATCAGGGCCGTCCGGACGACTTTCACCGCGTCCGGACTTTCACCGCCCGCCCGGTGGGCCGGGCTCCCCAGACAGGTGGTGGGTAAAAGATGGGAACATTTTCTGACAGCCGTCAAGTCGTGTGGCTATGCCATACGACTAGCCTGACAACGGGGGTTCTGCCGTCCCATCAAAGAACATTCTCTCACTGTAGCAGTATGGGATCAGGTAAGCTCTCTGACAAGTGCATACCGTGGTATGGGTTGCTGACACGTACGCATCTCGATGGGCGTGCATCAATTCTTTCTCCGTCCTATATAAAGAGGCTATTACTTCGCCAAAGGTACGCATGATACAAATTTGGCAGCCACTTTCTCCATAGCCTACCTAACTTGAGCGTCGGAGGACCGTCGCCGGGAACCCCTCCCGGCCCGGTTTGTTGCAGGTTCGCCGGAGCACTCGAAGATCCAGCAGAGAGCGCCACGTGCCCAGCGTCCGCTGACTCTTGGTTCGGACAGGATCAAATTGGCGCCGTCTGTGGGAACGCTCCTGCATCCGAGCAGAGACAATGGACGAGGCTGGACGACAGCACACGGTGACGCTTTCAAGGGAGGAACTCGACGCTCTGGTCGAGATAAGGGCCGCCAAACTCGTGGAGCAAAAACAAAAAGCATCCGTCGAGCGGGCGGAGCAGCAAGCAACATCGGCGTCAGGTGGCCGAGCGGAAGCACCTCCAGCCACCGTCGCATTCCATCGGGCCTTATTTCGCACCCCTGGAGCCACGCCGGCCCGAAGAGATATAGGATCTTCCTCAGATGAAATGCCAAGGCGGGATGACAGGAAGGGGAAAGCTCCCCGAGCGGACTCCTCCCCCGAGCAGATCAATCGCCAATTCTCGGAGACTATACTACGGGACCCTCTGCCCAAGCACTACGTGCCTCCGACAATCGGCGAGTACAATGGAACAATGGACCCGGATGATCATCTGGGTAAGTTTGATAACACAGCCACGCTCCATCAATACACCGATGGAGTGAAGTGCCGAGTCTTTCTTACCACTCTCTCGGGATCTGCTCAACGGTGGTTCCGGAGGTTGCCGGACGGATCCATCACGAGCTTCAAGGAATTCCGAACGGCCTTCCTCCACCACTTCGCCAGTAGTCGGCGTTATCAAAAAACAAGTGTCAGCTTGTTCGCCATCAAGCAAGAGCCGAGAGAATCGCTTCGAGCTTACATTCAGCGGTTCAACCAAGTGGCGATGGACATCCCAACGGCCACCTCGGAGACGATGATGAACGCCTTCACGCAAGGCCTAGCGGATGGAGACTTCTTCCGGTCGCTCATCCGAAAGCCGCCCCGAGATTATGATCACATGCTACATCGAGCCAACGAATATATAAATGTGGAAGAAGCGCAAGCCGCTCGGAAAAAGGAAGCTCCTGCCGAGCGGGCACATACTCACGCCGAGCGGAAACAGCAAGCCGCTCAGCAGCCGCCCAGAGGACCGAGGGCCGATGCAATCCGACCCCCCCATGCCAGATCTCACGTACAAGAGGTGGCTGCCGCTCGGCCCAAGCCAAAGAGGAGGTGGACCCCTATGTTCTGCACCTTCCACCAGACGGATACACACAACACGAGGGATTGCCGAAGCATTCCCTTGTTGTCCAATCCCGTTCCCAGGAAAGCCGAACGGCGGTCTCCTCCCATCGACAGGAGACATAGGACTCATGAAGCTGACCGGACCCACACCGAGAGGCGACATCAGCAGACACCCGATCGGCACCGATCTCCGAGGCAGGAGAATCGCCGGGCGTCCAGAGAACGGTCACGACCGTCTGCTCGGGAGGAGGAAAACCGGAACAATACTTCCCGGGGCGAGATCAACGTTATTGCCGGCGGACCGACCGGAGGAGACTCCAATCGAGCCAGAAAGGCGCGCGTCCGACAGCTGCAGATCCACGCGGTCGGCTGTAGTCAAGAACGGGCAAGTGGACCGGAAATCACTTTCGGACCCGGGGACTTAGAAGGAGTAGAAGTGCCCCACGACGACGCGCTGCTCGTTAAAGCGGTAATAGCAAATTACACCATTCACCGCATATTTGTTGACACAGGGAGCTCGGTCAACATCATATTCAAGAAGGCGTTCGACCAGCTGCAAATTGATCGAGCCGAGCTGCTGCCCATGACGACCCCGCTCTACGGGTTTACGGGCAACGAAGTTCAGCCGGTCGGACAAATCCGGCTGGCCACCTCGCTGGGAGAAGAGCCGCTCAGGAGGACCAGGACAATCAACTTCGTGGTGGTCGACTCTCCATCATCCTACAACGTTATTTTGGGACGACCGGCGAATTCCGAGCGGTTGTCTCAACCTTCCACCAGTAGAGAACAAAGTAGGAGAAGTGCGGAGATCAGCTAGCAGCTCGGCTGCTATATAGAGATGATCCGAGCGGAGGCTGTTCCGCTCGGAAGGCACCCCGAATCTGTACACGCCATAACCGAGAAACCTCCCGCTTTAATTTATGATGAAAAGGAGGAAGTCCAGATCCATCCAACCCGATCGGAGGCCACGACTTTTATCGCCTCGATCCGGAAGAAGAGGAGAAGCCGATCCAATGCCTCCAACGAAATTATGATGTCTTCGTCCTGGTCGACACATGAGTTACCCGGAATTTCGCCGAGCCTAGCGCAAGATGAATTGCATGTCCGACCGGACGCCTACGGTGAAGCGTAGAAAAGGGATTTCAGAGCGAATACTATTATCCGGCAGAAAAACTTCGAAAGTCGCCACATACGCGAGGTGCGCTCCCAAGTGGCCGCCAACGAGTCTTGGTCTCCAAGCCGGGCGGCAAGTGGAGGGTCTGCATCGACTTTCGAGACTTAAACAAAGCATGCCCCAAGGATTTTTATCCTCTGCCCTGGATAGATCAGCCGGCTGCGAATTAATTTGCATGCTTGACGCCTACCAAGGATATCATCAAGTCCCGCTCGCCCGGGAAGATCAAGAAAAAGTAAGCTTCGTAACGGCCGACGGCACATATTGCTACAATGTGATGCCGTTCGGATTGAAGAATGCCGGGGCCACCTATCAACGCTTGATGAACAAAGTGTTCAAGGAGCAGATCGGGCGGAATCTGGAAGTTTATGTGGACGACATTCTTATCAAATCCGTCCGAGCGGCCGATCTTTTCAAGGATATGGAAGAAACCTTCCGCACACTGCGCAAATATGGAGTCAAGCTAAATCCCCAGAAGTGCTTGTTCGGAGCTAAAGGAGGGCGTTTCTTGGGGTACATAGTGACCGAGCGGGGAATCGAAGCAAATCCCAGCAAGGTAAAAGCACTGCAAGACATGCCGCCCCCAAGAAATACAAGAGAAGTGCAAAGGTTGACCGGTCGGATAATTGCTTTATCCAGATTCATCTCCAGAACCGCCGATCGGAGCCTGCCATTCTTCAAAATCCTGCGCAAGGCTACTAAGTTCCAGTGGGATGAAGAGTGTGACCGAGCATTTGAAGAATTGAAGACATATCTAAATTCTCTGCCTGTGCTGGCCAAGCCGATCGGGGGTGAGTCACTGTATATGTATCTGTCGTCAACTGAGCATGCTGTAGGCTCAGCACTTGTGAGGGCGAGCGGCGAAGAGCAGCCGGTGTATTTTCTAAGCCACATTTTAAAAGATGCTGAATTTCGTTACACTGGGCTCGAGAAGTTGGCTTTAGCTTTGGTTTTAGCCGCTCGGCGCCTTCGACCGTATTTCTTGGCTCACACCATCATTGTCCGGACGAACAGTCCACTCGGAAGAGTGCTGTTGAATCCAGAAGCGTCCGGACGGCTTATCAAGTGGACGACAGAATTAAGTGAATTTGACATCCAATATCAGCCCCGCTGGGTGATTAAAGCCCAATCTTTGGCTGATTTTGTGACCGAAGTGCAAAGACCAGAGCCGGAAGCTATGTGGAGAATATATGTGGATGGATCCTCCACTCGGCTCGGAAGTGGGATCGGAATATTACTACTCTCACCTCAGGAAGAAAAGATGCACCTATCCGTCAGGCTAGACTACAAAGCTACTAACAATGAAGCAGAGTATGAGGCCCTCATAGCCGGATTGCAGGCAGCACGGCATGTGGGAGCCGGTCGGGTGGCACTCTATTCTGATTCACAGTTGGCCGCTCAGCAACTTTCCGGCACCTTTGAAATCAACAGTGTTCGACTCAACTCTGAGGCTTTTGAAAAACTCAAAGCTGCTTTCCGAGAGGTGCTTATTCAGAAGATTCCCCGAACGGAGAACCAGGAGGCCGATGAGTTAGCCAAACTCGCGAGCTCAATAACGCCGGTCGCCGTTCAGCAACCAATTGAAAAAACGCTGCTGGTGGCGCATGTCGACCGGATGCAAGGCCTCGCGTTTTCAAATGACTGGAGGACACCTATTATAGAATTCCTCCGTTCGGGCACCACACCATCAGATGAATATGCAGCCCGGCTCCTCAGAAGAAGAGCCGGTCGGTTTACACTAATCGGAGATCAACTTTACAAGAAAGCTTTCTCGCGCCCTTTGTAAGCTCGGAGGACTCACTTACATCCTCCCGGAAGTACATCAAGGATCATGCGGAGGTCATCCGGGCGGCCGGAAGAAGATTCTCTTGGCCGGATACTTTTGGCCAACTTTACAAACAGATGCCGCTCGGACAGTATCTACATGCCTTTCGTGCCAGAAGTATCACAACTTCTCCCACCGACCGGCAGAGGAGATGAAGGCATCAACCATCTCATGTCCGTTCGATCAATGGGGAATGGATATTGTGGGTCCATTTCCGATGGCGACCGGGCAGAGAAAATTTTTACTAGTGGCGGTAGACTATTTCTCCAAGTGGGTGGAGGCCGAGCCGCTGGCAAAGATCACTGAGCAAATGGTTAAAAAATTCATCTGGCAACACATCATTTGTCGGTTCGGCATCCCTCGCCGACTAGTGTCCGACAACGGGCGGCAGTTCACAGGAAAGATGTTAGAGGATTGGTGCAAAAGCTACGGCATTGAGCAACATTTCACGTCCGTGGCCTATCCTCAGAGCAACGATCAAGCTGAAGTCGCCAACCGGGAAATTCTTCGTATTTTGCGCGCTCGGCTCGACCATATGGGAGGAAGTTGGCCGGATGAAGTGCCGAGCGTCTTGTGGGCCATCCGAACGACGCCAAAAGAAGGGACAGGAGTCACACCGTTCCATTTGGTATATGGCGGTGAGGCTGTCATTCCGGTCGAAGTCGGCATTGAGTCAGCCCGGATCCAGAGCTATGGTGATGGCAATGCCGAACGAAGAAACATGGAGCTGGACTTGGTAGAAGAGGAGAGGGCAAAGGCGTCCGTTCGGCTGATGGCATACCGTCAGCGGATGAGGCAAAACTACAACCGGCGCGTCATTCCCAGATCGTCGATCTTGTCTGGAAGAAAGTGAAGCCGGTCGGCGATGTCGGCAAGCTTGAAGCTCCATGGGCAGGTCCCTTCAAAGTCATCGAAAAGCTCCGCTCGGGCGCGTATTATTTGGAAGACGAGGACGGTAGGCAGCTAGGTAGACCGTGGAGCGCGAACCACCTCCAACCTTATCGGTCGGGGTGAAAGGTGTATCACTGTAAATCACCCTGTGTACTTCATTTTTCGACTAAATACTTGAAATGCAGAGATGAAAAGTCAAAAGAGCGAATATAAGGCATTATCATCGTGACCCGAAGGCCCCCGAGCCGATCGGCCGGGAGGTTTATGTCCGAACCGGGAGCTCGAACTCGAAGACCCCGAGCTGTTCAGCCGGGCTGCATACTAGTGTGGCAGGAAGCCAAAACCCTGCGCTGATCAGGATGATAGAGGGAGATTATTGCCTGGAGCGAAGGCCTGAGCCGTTCGGCTAGGTACATTTTAGCCGAGACTACCTCGGATGATTATATACAAGCCAAGCGCTCGACGACGAAGGCCGCGCCGTTCGGCCGGGTGTGCAGTCTCACTGGACGCGCCGACGAGCTCCGTCGTTAAAAATCAAGAGCCGCGCCGACCGGCTATAAAAACCGCGCCGTCGAGCTCCGACGATAAATATCGAGAGACGAGCCGGCGTCTTTAAATAATCCGAGCGGACGCGCCGACGAGCTCCGTCGTTAAAAATCAAGAGCCGCGCCGACCGGCTAAGCCGACGAGCTCCGACGATAAATATCGAGACGAGCTTGTCTTTAAATAATCCGAAGGACGCTACGACGAGCTCCGTTAAAATCAAGAGCCGACCGGCTATAAAACCGCCGAGCTCCGACGATAAATATCGAGAGACGAGCCGTTTTAAATAATCCAAGCGGACGCGCCGACGAGCTCCGTCGTTAAAATCAAGAGCCGCGCCGACCGGCTATAAAACCGCGTCGAGCTCCGACGATAAATATCGAGAGACGAGCCGTCTTTAAATAATCCGAGCGACGCACCGACGAGCTCCGCTATTAAAATCAAGAGCCGCTACCGATATAAAACCGCTACGAGCTCCGACGATAAATATCGAGACGAGCCGTCTTTAAATAATCCGGCGGACGACGAGCTCCGTTAAAAATCAAGAGCCACGACCGGCTATAAAACTGCACCGAGCTCCGCGTCTATAAACGCCGAGCTGGAGGTCTTATAAAATCCAAAAAACCCTTTGAGACGAGGATTTCTAGCTAAAATAGAAGCTAAAATAGAGAGGAACAGAAGATTATCTAATATGCAAGTCAAAAGTCATTACATAAGCCGGGCCGAACGCGGAATTCAAAAAGCTTACAAAACGCCTTCACACATCAAATCAAAAGAGCGCCGGGATGGCATCCATCACGCCGCTAAGTCCTCGGGGATGGTCACCAGACAGTGACCTTTGGTCTTCAAGTAGCCCACCGCCGCCTTGATTGCCTCCTCGAACGTGAGGGATATCTTGTCGGTAAACTTCTCTCCGAAGCCTTCCGAGCGGAGGAACGCCTTCCTCACTTCCTCCGAGCGGGCCGACTCTCCCTCTTGATATTCCTTGAGCGCGGCATGGGCAGCGTCGCTAGCGGCTTGGAGATCCTTCAAGTCTCCATCGAATCTTTGGAGATCAGCCGAGCGGCTCTCTTTTTCGGTGGCCAGCAGAGCATCCAGGTCCTTAATGCGTTGCTCCAGCCCCCGGATCTCCACCTTCATGTGGTCCATATCATTGATGGCCTGTTGCTTCCGAGTGGTCGCCGTCTGGATCTCCTTGTCTCGTTGTTTAATCATTGTTTCAAGCCGAACGACCTTGCTCGCCAGATCAGCAGCTCGTTTCCGCTCAGCTTCTAGTGATTTTTTGGCCTTCTCCAGAGCGGCCGTCGACTGCCTGGCGTCCCCAGCTGTTTTTTGTTTCTTCAGTTCCTCTTCCAGCTCGGCCAATCGATCGCTAATGGCGATCTGCTCCACCCAGTTCTGCTAGCAAACACGAGCAGGTTAAAAACTTCAAATAGGAGAGAAAAGAAGGGAAGGGGCCATACCCCGGTAGCTGATTGAAGGTTGCTGTCGCCGAGCTGCCCGGGAGTCAATTTGGCTATACGACTCCGAGCATCTATCCAAGCTTGTGCGAGAGGACCCGTCAGGGTGATCATCTGCTCGGGAAATACCGGCCGATCGGCGGCAGCCATGTACGCCTCCGAAGGAAGGCGCAGGACGGTTTTAAGTAGATTCTGGCCGCTCGGCCCCCCAGCAGAAGAGGAGGGTAGCTCGCCTAAACGCTTGAGACGTCGTCGAGTCCTCGAAGGGCTGGACGGCGGAACTTCCGAGCTGGCCCTCGGAGAATCCTGAGGGGTAGGGGTACTCTCGACGGAAACTGTTCCGGACAGCACCGGCGCACCTACACCCTGCTCAGGTTGTGGCTCATCAAGTGTAGAGGCAGGTGCGGATTCCGGTCGCCGGCGTTTCCGAGTGCGCAGCGGCGCATCATCGGCCGAACGGGCCTCCACTTCAGCTTCACTTCCATGTTCTATATTGCCCGTGGCCTCATCAGGAGGGGCAGGGGCGTCCGGGGCTTCTGGGACCGTTGGCGTCCCCTCACCTTCTTCGCCGGCCGGGTCAGCCGGAGCCAGGCCCCGTTCGGCGGCCTCCTTGCTCGTCACCGCCTCAATCTGAGCGGCTTTCAGTTTGAGCTTCTCGGTAGCTCTGGCTCTCCACATGACCTCAGCTGCAGAAGCAGAGAATAAATCAGTTAGAACAAAATAAAAGAGGAGATAGGGAAGCTTACTCATGCTACAAGGCAGATCGGCTGGTGCAGAAGACAAGCCGAATATATGCATTACTCCTGGGAGAAGCATCTTGTCAATGTGATAGCGCTGACCTACTAGCCGTTCGGCTGCATGGAGATAGTCTGCGTCACCTCTAAACTTGCCGAGTTCCGGTTGCGCAGGCATAGCTGTCTGCCACTTAGTGCGGAAAGTAGGCCGCTCGGGAAAACGAATATAGAAAAAATGCTCCTTCCAGTGTTTGTTGGAGCTCGGCATATTATCGAAAAGGACGAAGCCTATCCTAGATTGGAAAACAAAGGTACCCCACTCGGCTTGCTTGGGATAGTAGAAGTAGTGGAAGATTTTCGGGTTTAAGGGAATGCCGTTCAGTTTGAACAAAACTATCACTCCGCTCAGCAATCTAATAGAATTGGGAACTACTTGGCCGAGCGGAATGCGGAAATAGTTGCAAACTTCTAAGAAAAACTTGTGAGGAGGAAAACGTAGGCCGGCCAGGAATTGATCACGGAAGAAGACAACAGTGCCGGACGGAGGATCGTTAGGCCGATCGGAAGGCGTGGCTAACACTATTTCGTGGTCGGTCGGTAGGTCATATGCTCGAATAAGGCGCATGGCGTCTTCCTCGTCGAACCGACTTTCCATGTTCGAGTACCAAAGACCCGGAGCACCGCCGGTTGACTGCGAGGTACTGGTCATGATCGAAAGGCCAGAATGCGGGATAGAAGAGGATGGTTCAAGCAAAGGAAGAAAACCGACTGACGAGGATGATTAACAGAAAGAAGAACGCGTCTCGAGCGAGAAAAAGGATCTTACAAGCGAGGGAGATGATCGGAAGTTGCCGTGTGATCGTCGGGAAGTCTGAGCACAAGGTCGCCGGCGAAAGGAGGAGCGACAGGAATCTGGAAATGAAGAAGATGAAAGGCGGCGGAAACGGAGTCAAGGGCTTTATATCGCCGCCCGGAAGCGATCTCCACCGTCCGATCCAGGTCGTCGATATCGAGGTTGTCATCTGATCGTCCGTTTCAAACGGCGGCTGTCCCATCGGAAGTGACACAACCGCCATACTCTGACAAATGCACGATCGCCACGTGTCAGCCGGTTACTAGCTGCATTTAATGAACTCCCCTTACCGTGCGCAGAGCACGTGATGGGAGGTGTGGGAGAACAACGGACGTCGATTCCAAGAAAATACAAGGCATGGACAAAGTATTGCCGAACGGACAGATATCGCCGCATGGATGAGCAGCCGTATGTCGCGCCGAGAGGCCTAATGCAATAATCATTGTTCAGCAGATCGACAGTCCAGTCAGTCGGACTTTGCCTCCTTCGACTAGACTCGAGAGGAAGGCAAGTGATCCGGCGGTAAAAAGCCGGAACCCCACAAGGAGTCAACGCTGAGGGGAGGTCAAAGGGTCCAGTGGCTCACCCGAAAGGGGCGAGCCGACCGGACTCGGAAAAAAGGGAAATCTGATAGTAAAAAGACACCCTGGTAGGGACCAGGGTTCCGACGCTCAAATGAAGCAGTGCACAATGACCGAGCGGAAGGAAGCACCCCCCGGACGGCGCAAAGAATCAGGGCCGTCCGGACGACTTTCACCGCGTCCGGACTTTCACCGCCCGCCCGGTGGGCCGGGCTCCCCAGACAGGTGGTGGGTAAAAGATGGGAACATTTTCTGACAGCCGTCAAGTCGTGTGGCTATGCCATACGACTAGCCTGACAACGGGGGTCCTGCCGTCCCATCAAAGAACATTCTCTCACGGTAGCAGTATGGGATCAGGTAAGCTCTCTGACAAGTGCATACCGTGGTATGGGTTGCTGACACGTACGCATCTCGATGGGCGTGCATCAATTCTTTCTCCGTCCTATATAAAGAGGCTATTACTTCGCCAAAGGTACGCATGATACAGATTTGGCAGCCACTTTCTCCATAGCCTACCTAACTTGAGCGTCGGAGGACCGTCGCCGGGAACCCCTCCCGGCCCGGTTTGTTGCAGGTTCGCCGGAGCACTCGAAGATCCAGCAGAGAGCGCCACGTGCCCAGCGTCCGCTGACTCTTGGTTCGGACAGGATCAATAATATTTAAAACTAACATAATACTTGCTGGTGTTGATTTCAAATTAATATTAGTACTGATCTTTAACCAGCACCAACATGATGCTGGCTGATGCTGATTTGAAACTAGCGTTGGTGTTGGTCTTTAAAGATCAACACCAAAGTTGTGCTAGTCTTGAAAGATCAGTACTAACGTGGTACTGGTCTTGAAAACCAGTACCAATATGGTGTTGACTAGTGCTGATTTCAAACTAACGTTGGTGCTGGTTTTTAAAGACCAGCATCATATTGGTGCTGGCGGCTGGTCTTTAAAGATCGGCACCAACTTTAAAGACCAATAATATGTTGATGTTAGTCTTTAAAGATTAGTACCAATGCTGGTTTGAAACCAGCACCATGTTGGTGTTGGATTTTAAAGACCAGTACCAACGCTAATTTCAAATCAGCATCAACCAACATCACATTGATGTTGATCTTTAAAGACTAACACTAACACCGGTTTCCAATCAGTTTTAGCCAGCACCATGTTAGTGTTAGGTAAAGACCAGCATCAATACTGGTTTGAAACCAACACTAGCCAGTACCAACGCTGGTAGCCTGATATTGGACTTTCAAAACCAACACCAGTTGGTGTTTGATACGGTGCGTGTTTTGTGGGGTCGATAGGATGATGTGGTTGAAAGTCAAGATCACAGGAGTGTTAGGACCAAAAGTAGCTAGAGGGGGGGTGAATAGCTCGTCGCGTGCTCGTTGCTCGGCGTTGCTTGTTGTTGCTTGTTTCTTCAAGAATGCGCAGCGGAAAATACATAAACAAACACAAACACGCTAACACTAGGAGTTTACTTGGTATCCACCTCACAAGAGGTGACTAGTCCAAGGATCCACACCACGCACGCACCCTCCACTATGGAAACACTCCTTTTCGGTAACTACCGAGGGCGGAGAAGCCCTACAAGACTCTCAGTACAAGAAGAAAGGAAAGGGAAACAAAATACAAGCTTACAAGCTTACAATGAGTACACAACCCTAACCCTAGCTTCTCTTCTTGCCTTTGATCCGCCTCTTGACTTGGAAAGCTTCCAAGATCCTTCAAGAACTGGCGATCTGATCTTTGAGAGCGCTGTGGAGGAGCTGGCGAGTAGTCTGGAGTGAATCGGAGAAGTTCTGCCGCAGCCATCGAACGCCTGCAGCTATAAACGACGCCAACGGTCGGATCCCGATCGATTCGAATGTTCCCAATCGATCGGGGAGGCTTTGGATCGATCCACGGATCGATCCAGAGCGCCTCTGTGCTCTGGAAAAACGCCTGGATCGATCCACGGATCGATCCAGCGCTTATCGCGCGAAGCAGCTGCGTCCCAATCGATCCACTGATCGATTGGGACCTCTGGATCGATCCACTGATCGATCCAGATCCTGGATCGATCCACTGATCGATCCAGCACTTGATTTTTGTCCAAACCAAGTCCCAAACCTCCCAAACCAACATCCGGTCAACCTTGACCTGTTGGTATGTCATGCCTAGCATCTAGTCAATCCCTTGACCTGCTAGGACTCCCTTACCAAGTGTCCGGTCAATCCCTTTGACCCACTTGGACTTTTCTCTGTGCCAAGTATCCGGTCAATCCCTTTGACCTACTTGGACTTTTCTTTCATGCCAAGTATCCAGTCAATCCTTTGACCTACTTGGACTTCCCAACACCAGATGTCCGATCATCCTTGATCCATCTGGATTTTCCCTTGCCTGGCTTCACTCACCAGGACTTTCACCTAGCTTCACTCACTGGGTTTTCCATTTGAGCTTCTCACCTGCATGTGTCCATCAACCGTCACCCACTAGGACTTCTATCTTTGCGCCAACTTCTTGCTGGTTTTCTCACTAGGTTTTCTTCTTCATCAGCCACTTGGAATTTTCTTTTTGCCAAACCATGTTGGACTTCATCAAGTATCCAATAACCCTTGACCTACTTGACCTCTTCCTCAATCACCTACTTATTGCTCAAACATAAACCCAAACCAAGTCAAATCAAGCTTGGTTACCCAGATCAACCTTGACCCGAGGTTGATTGCACCAACAATCTCCCCCTTTTGATGTTTGACAATACCACAATAACACTTACAATCCCATATGTAAGTTAGGCTAATCCCATAGCCTCCTTCTTCATGCCACTAGGTAATGAAAGCATAAATTAAGCTCTTCATTCTCCCCCTAAGAGAGCAAACTCCCTCTAGGTAATGAAAGCCTAACTTACTCCCTTTCATGAGTCCTTTCATTCTCCCCCTATGACCTTCCCATAGGTAATGAAGGACTAAGCTTAACCATACATTCTCCCCCTATTGGCACACATCAACCCATCGTTGGACACACATCAACCCATGCTCCAACTCTGGGTACACTTCAACAAATCCATTTGTTGAAGACTCTCCCCCTGAAGAGTTGCTCATCGTTGTTCACAACATCACTCGTTGTGATCAATACAATAATGAAGGTCCCATACCCTTCATTTATCCTTAACTTCTCCCTCAATGTAGACAACTACCCAACCTTGAGTATTATCTACCACTTGAGTGTCCACTTGAAATAATGAGGATATCCACTCCCCATTTCTCCCCATTTCAAGTTTAAATGCTCAACCTTGAGCAAGTTCACAACAGAAGGTTAACCACCTTCCTAGGTTCATGAAAAATAATTTTCATGTCTTTAAAGAGTCCCTCCCCCTAAAGACATGGTGGTAACTTCTGTCATTGCACCAACAATGACTTGGAATCCCTAAACCTTTAGGAAACCCAAATTTAGAAGTTTTGAGGTTCAAATATTCAAAATGTGAAACAACCTCAACCTAAACTTCTACTTAGTCTTCGTTAACCAATCCATCCTTGTTTTCAACATGAAAACACCCTTTGTATGTATACAAATGTATTTAAGAGGTTTGGAATGGTTACCTAGACTCAAAGCGGTTCAAAGATGCTGAAATCAGCCTTCCCACCAAAATCAACAACTTGGATCGATTGAAGTTGGGTTCCAATCGATTGAACCCTTTTGAATCGATCCACGGATCGATTCAGACTTCGGATCGATCGGCTGATCGATCCAGCGAGCTTCTGCTCGCTGAATTGCCGTTGAATCGATCCATGGATCGATTCGGCACTCCAATCGATCCATGGATCGATCGGAGCTCGATAGTTGCTGAAATTCTATTTCATCAACTTCGAAACCCCTAGAAAATTCTACAAAATCCAAAAATCATGAAATTTCGTGTAGACATTATTTAGGGCATACTTAATCATGGAAAATAGTTTTCTATGAAAATACATCATATTTTCAAAGATTGACACAAACTTGAAAACTTGCAAAAACTTTAGTGTTTTTCTTCAAGTTTGTGTCTAACTATTCAATGGTGATTACTATCAAAAGATAGCCTTCACCAAAGTTTTCCAAAACATTTTAAAACCATTTTCAAAACCAATATCCCATCACATTCCTTGGGCTTAATGCACATGACTTGTACATTAGCTTTCCCAATGATGGGAAAACACATAACTATGTGTTTTGATGAACTTAAAACTCAAAAGAATGTACTAAATCAACATCTTGAGTTTTGTTCATCATCCTAACATCTCACTTGTATATAATATGCACTAAAACACATACAAGTCACCTTAGAGGTCTTTGTGAGATGTAGATTTTGGTTTTTGCCCTAATCTAGGGATCATGCATATCTATCTAGGCATTTTAGAAATGTTAGACATCCACCTAGGATGTCACTTGTCAATAAGTGTCATTAGATGCCATTTGTCCTTAATTACAAGGAATTGAACTTAAAGCATGATTATGTTATGGCATACATCAAAAGAAAATAATTTTCAAAAGAAAATATCCTATTGCTACATGATGTATGAATGTCATGACATGGTATTTTTGTATTTTTCATGATAAGTCATGAATGCAAAATACAAATAAGATAAAATATGATGTCATGGCATATTATGAGCAAACAATCATGGCAAGGTTTAGCATAAATAAAATATACCTAGATTAGCTATCTAAGTATCCTTAAAATCTTAGCTAATCCTAAAACTTAAACCCTAGATTGCCCAAAGTGCTTCAAGAGAGTGCCAAAATCTAAGTTTGCATTTCTTATTCCCTTGATTAATTTATGCCAATTAAAATAAACATGTCCTCAAATGTTGGCATATTCCATTTTTTCTCAAGAGTAGCACTTTTAAATTTAAGGCCCGGATTGCCTTAAATTTCCTAAGAACATACCAAAAACCCAACTTGATAGTTCTTATGAATTTTCCAATATGTGCCATTTAAGATTAAAATCAATTCTTCCACCATTAGACACATCTTACTCTTTCAAAGAGTAAGTAATAATTCCATTTCATTTCAAAGGTTAACAAAAACCCTGAAAATGCTCCTTGAGTGTCAATTTCCTCAAAGTTGGGTTAACTACCTTTCTAATCGGAGTTGACACTCTCTAACCCATCTATGGGGTAGAGAAGATGCTCCTAGGAACCCAACACCTATTGGTGCTCCTTGGATGCTCTAGGTACTCACTAGGGATAACTTCCCTAGATACCTTCCTAGTGACCTTGTTGGGCTTCTTAGAAGCCTTGGTCACATTTTCTAGGTCAACTCTAGGGATAACCTCCCTTGTGGTCTTGTTTGTGACTTTCTTAGACTTCTTAGAAGTCTTAGTCACATTTATTGCAAAAATACTCTTAGGGATGACTTCCCTAGCATTTTTGGCTTGACCTCTAGACTTAGGGTTCGTTCCATAACTATATGGAACCCTATGATAACTAGGCACATCCTTCTTGGCTTTTGGTTTGTATCCCAAACCTTTATGGTCATTGGATGGCTTTTGTACCCCTAAACCTAGGTTATGCTCATTTTGCCCTAATAGGATATTTTCCATCCTTTTTAGGGTCTTTTCCATTTTATCAAGCCTTGATCTCAAGACTTGATTTTCTATCACTAAGTCCTTAGTTTTTGGTTTTTCATTTGATCCATGAGCATTTTTATTTCTAGGCTTGTATCTTACATCCTTAGAGTTATCGCCTAGGTTTTTACCTACATTCCTAGCCTTAGGGATAGTAGTTTTGGCATGTAGGGCCACATGCTTTTCCTTAAAGCCCTCATGCTTCCTATTCTTATGGTAAATCGCATTAAAATGATAAAAATTAGAACTATCATGCTTTTTACCATAATGTAAAGGAGTAGGCTCAATAAATGTTACCTTCCTTTTTACCTTGGAGACTCCCCCTTGACTAGTGCCTCCTTGAGCCTTGACCATCTTCTTCCCCTTGAGGCATTGACTTCGATAATGCCCTTTTTGTTGACACAAGAAGCACACAATGTGCTCCTTGCTCTTCTTTGTCCCGGGGGTGGTCACCTTGGGCTTCTCCTTGCCCTTTTGTGCCACTTGGCCCTTCTTCTTGGCCAAGTTGGGACACTTGCTCTTATAGTGCCCATGTTCCCTACACTCAAAACATATTATATGATTTTTATTATTAATTGAAATATTTATACCTTTGCTTGTAGGGGTGGCATCTTTTTCTTTGGATCCGGAGGTAGAAGCTTCCTCTTGATCGGACCTTGATTCTCCTCCATTTGATTTTTCTTGACTTGTGGAGGTAGAAGCTTCTTCCTCCTCTTCTTCTCTTGACCCGGATGTAGAAGCTTCTTCTTCTTCTTGATCCGGTGTCACCAAGGATTGCTCCCCCTCAATTCTAGAGGTGGAGGCTTCATCATCTTGAATATGAAACAAGGAGTATGCTCCCTCCTTGTTCCCTTCGTTGCATTCCCTTGAGGATGAAGCTTCTTGGATTTCCTCTTCTTCGGAGGTTGAGTATCTCTCAACCTCGGAGTCCTCCTCTTGGTCTTGCTCCAAAGAGTCACCCTCTTTGGATTCTTCATGATCTTGTACAGTGGAGGGGATCTCTTCATGAAGCTTGGCCAATTTGCTCCATAGCTCCTTTGCATCTTCAAACTCTCCAATTTTGCAAAGGATGGTGCTTGGCAATAAATTGACCAAAAGCTTGGTCACTTTGTCATTTGCCTCGCACCTTTGGACTTGCTCCGGGCTCCATTTGCTTTTCTTTAGAACTTTGCCCTTTGAATTGCTTGGAGCTTTGAAGCCTTCCATTAGAGCAAACCATTGCTCTATCTCCATCATAAGAAAATTTTCGATTCTTGATTTCCAAGAATCGAAACTTGTAGAAGTGTATGGTGGAGCCACCCTTGTATCAAATCCAAGTCCATCTTGGAATTGCATCTTGAAGTTGAGCTTCTTGAATTCTTTGACTTTGATGAATTTGCTCCAACTTCTTCACCCTCTAGCTTTTCTTGTTGTACTTGACCCTTCCGGCGATGATTCCGGTGAAGAGCGACCTTGCTCTGATACCACTTGTTAGGACCAAAAGTAGCTAGAGGGGGGGTGAATAGCTCGTCGCGTGCTCGTTGCTCGGTGTTGCTTGTTGTTGCTTGTTTCTTCAAGAATGCGCAGCGGAAAATACATAAATAAACACAAACACGCTAACACTAGGAGTTTACTTGGTATCCACCTCACAAGAGGTGACTAGTCCAAGGATCCACACCACGCACGCACCCTCCACTATGGAAACACTCCTTTTCGGTAACTACCGAGGGCGGAGAAGCCCTACAAGACTCTCAGTACAAGAAGAAAGGAAAGGGAAACAAAATACAAGCTTACAAGCTTACAATGAGTACACAACCCTAACCCTAGCTTCTCTTCTTGCCTTTGATCCGCCTCTTGACTTGGAAAGCTTCCAAGATCCTTCAAGAACTGGCGATCTGATCTTTGAGAGCGCTGTGGAGGAGCTGGCGAGTAGTCTGGAGTGAATCGGAGAAGTTCTATCGCAGCTATCGAACGCCTGCAGCTATAAACGACGCCAACGGTCGGATCCCGATCGATTCGAATGTTCCCAATCGATCGGGGAGGCTTTGGATCGATCCACGGATCGATCCAGAGCGCCTCTGTGCTCTGGGAACGCGCCTGGATCGATCCACGGATTGATCCAGCGCTTATCGCGCGAAGCAGCCGCGTCCCAATCGATCCACTGATCGATTGGGACCTCTGGATCGATCCACGGAGCTTTCTGTTCGCTGGGACAGGTCTGGATCGATCCACTGATCGATCCAGAGCCTGGATCGATCCACTGATCGATCCAGCACTTGATTTTTGTCCAAAACCAAGTCCTAAACCTCCCAAACCAACATCCGGTCAACCTTGACCTGTTGGTATGTCATGCCTAGCATCTAGTCACTCCCTTGACCTGCTAGGACTCCCTTACCAAGTGTCCGGTCAATCCCTTTGACCCACTTGGACTTTTCTCTGTGCCAAGTATCCGGTCAATCCCTTTGACCTACTTGGACTTTTCTTTCATGCCAAGTATCCAGTCAATCCTTTGACCTACTTGGACTTCCCAACACCAGATGTCCGATCATCCTTGATCCATCTGGATTTTCCTGCTCGGCTTCACTCACGGGACTTTCACCTAGCTTCACTCACTAGGGTTTTCCATCCGCCAGCTTCACTCACTAGGACTTTCACCGGCTTCACTCACGATTTCCATCCGCCTAGCTTCACTCACTAGGACTTTCACCGGCTTCACTCACGATTTCCATCCGCCTAGCTTCACTCACTAGGACTTTCACCTGGCTTCACTCACCAGGATTTCCATCTGCCTAGCTTCACTCACTAGGACTTTCACCTGGCTTCACTCACCAGGATTTCCATCTGCCTAGCTTCACTCACTAGGACTTTCACCTGGCTTCACTCACCAGGATTTCCATCTGCCTAGCTTCACTCACTAGGACTTCCTTCTGCCTGGCTTCACTCACCAGGACTTTTCTTCTGCCTGGCTTCACTCACCAGGACTTTCATTTTGCCTAACATCCCAGTTAGGACTTCCCAGTCAAGTATCCAGTCAACCTTGACCTACTTGACTCTTCCTCAATCAATATCTTATTGTCAAACATCTAAACCCAAACCAAGACTCAGCTTGGTTACCCAGGTCAACCTTGACCTGAGGGATATTGCACCAACAAGGAGGGTTAGGAATCAAGATGACCTGTAAGGCGAGAAGGTCAGAAGTCATGCCAGCGTGGCTGGTCAACAGGCTAGCTGACAGGGAAGTCAGCAGAGTCAAAAATCAAGCCAGCGTGGTGGGTCAACAGTCTAGCTGACAGAGAAGTCAGCAAGGTCAGAAATCAAGCCAGCGTGGCTGGTCAACAGTCCAACTGACAGGAAAGTAGACGGAGGTCGGGAATCAGACCCAGCGTGCGGGTCGGAATGCTCATGTCATGGATAAAAGCAGACACATGTGGGTCGGGAATCAGACCCAGCGTGCGGGTCGGAACGCTCATGTCATGGATAAAAGCAGACACATGTGGGTCGGGAATCAGACCCAGCGTGTAGGTCGGAACGCTCGTGCCATGGATAAAAGTAGACACATGTGGGTCGGCGGACAGACCCAGCGTGCAGGTCGGAACGCTCGTGCCATGGATAAAAGCATACACATGTGGGTCGGCGGACAGACCCAGCGTGCAGGTCGGGATGTTCATACCATGGATAACAGCGGACAGATGCAGGTCAGGGAACCGACCCAGCGTGCAGGTCGGGACGTTCATACCATGGATAACAACGAACAGATGCAGGTCAGGGAACCGACCCAGCGTGTAGGTCGGGACGTTCATACCATGGATAACAGCGGATAGATGCAGGTCAGGGAGCCGACCCAGCGTGCAGGTCGGGACGTTCATACCATGGATAACAGTGGACAGATGCAGGTCAGGGAACCGACCCAGCGTGCAGGTCAGGACGTTCATACCATGGATAACAATATGCGGGTCGGGAATTAGACTCAGGTGCAGGTCGGAGCGTACATGCCCTGGATAGCAATAAGCAGACGTGGGTCGGGAATTAGATCCAACGTGCAGGTCGAAATATACATGCCTTGGATAGCAATAAACAGAGGAGGGTCAGGAATCAGCAGGTCGTCGGGATGTACATGCTTCGAATGACGCAGACAAAGGTGGGTCAGGAGGCCAGACACTACATGACAAATAGGCCTGCAAGGAATCTTAACCACCTGTCAGAGAACAATCATCACATGTCAGGGAATATTCTAACGGTGGGGCTCATGCTCCTCTTGGTTCCTCCGCCAGCCTATGAGAGAAAGTCACGTGTCGACCACCACCAGACAGAGCCTGACATCCGACATTCCCTGACATTCGCCAGGTTCCAGAAGCTTCCGTTGCAGTATAAAAAGGGATGCTTTGTCCCTTACGCAGGTACACTCACTCGTCATTTCTTACCAGTCCTTCACTTTTCGTGCTTTTTCTGTGATTTCTGGGGAAAAAGTACCTGACTTGAGCGTCGGAGGGCCTGACCCGGGGACTTTTTCCCTGGTTTCTGGTCTCTAACGATCGTGGGACTCGTTTGAGTGTGTGCAGATTGATAGCGTCATCATCCTGATCATTTCTCTCCATAGAACCGCCCGTGTGAACCTGTCCAAGGGGTACCTCGCTGATTCAGCCTCTCAACGACTCTCCGTCAACTTTGAGCACAACAAGGACCGCCTTCATCCGACTCAGCTTCCGGACGGGATCAGTGTTGGTTTCAAATCAACATTGGTGTTAGTCTTGAAAGACCATCATCAACACTAGTTTAAAATCAGCACCAGTCAGTACCATGTTGGTTCTGGTCTTTCAAAACCAACATCAACGCTGGTGCTAGTCTTTCAAGATCAACACCAATGTGGTGATGGTCTTGAAAAACCAGCACCAGCTGGTGCTGATCTTGAAAAACTAGCACCAGCTAGTGCTAGTTTCAAACCAGCACTGGTGCTGGTCTTGAAAGACCAATACCAACGTGATGCTGGAATTGAAAGACCAGTATCATGAAAGACCGACACCAACTGGTGCTAGAATTGAAAGCCAAGCACCAACGTGGTGCTGGCTGGTGATGATTTCAAACCAGTATTGGTACTAGTCTTTAATGATCAGCAACGACATAATGCTGGTCTTTAACGTTGGTGCTAGTCTTTAATGACCAGTATCGATATAATGTTGGTATTTAACGTTGGTGCTAATCTTTAAAGACTAGCACTAATGCTGGTTTGAAATCAACACTAGTGAACACCACGTTAGAAAGACCAACTTCCAATGTGGTGTTGGCTGATGATGATTTCAAACATATAGGAGAGAGACTTACATGCAGAAAGGAGAAAACCGTTATGCATAATCCATGTCTGCTATCACCCGCCGTTATACAAGATAAGTTATACAGGGTATATATATATATATATATATATAGATAAAAAGATTGATCAGTCGCCGTTTATGCGCTAGTGCAAACATTAGTTCTCGATATACATAAAATGCACATTAGCAAAAAAAAAAAAATAATGAAGATCCTATTACTTTGCCTTTGATCCACAAATTAAGTGAAAAGTCAAATTTATTGATTTATTAACGTTCATCAGCAAGTAATTCTGCATAATAACTGGTGAAGCTAACAATACATGTAATATCAGGCAGGGCAGCATTCAAATGATAAGATTGTGATGTAGAAATATCAAGAGTAGTTTTCTGCATACTTTATGAGTTGCACCAAGAAGGATTGCTGGTAAAGTGATATGTTATACAGATCTGTTGATATACATACAGCATTATACATCTCAGGTCCACTTAACTTGCATTCTATGTTACCAGATCTTCATCATTGTTCCGAGATTAAGGAGCAATTAGATACTTTTGAACAGAGAACTTCAAGGCTGCACAGTGATGATACCATCTGCTGAACTTTCATCGGTGATGCTGGTGGCAGTGGTATACTCATCTTCATTAGGATGGGTTTCAGAATTCTCTATTGCGGATTCAGGAACTTCATTGCCTTCGATTGCATTTATGTCCTCAGGATTAATCTGAGATTTGCATGGAGCATCCTCATGACTGCCCAAACTCTGATGCCGTGGCCCACCATTTATTCCACTGGAGTTATCTCTACTTGCGTCACTGCAGCTCTTCCTCCGACCAAGTTTAGGAGATTTAGCTCGTGTTGGAGGAGCCTTTTAGTTCGAAGAAAATTGGTCAATTTAAGAGAAGATTCACAAGTATTTCACCTAAGCTGTGTAGTGAAATTGAGGCAGAAAACTTCAATAGCACGAGGCATAACCCAAATCAACGTGATGGAAGGACCAATCACATTCTCTTTAATGCATAGGTAGATCAGTTGTGGAAAAGTGAAATCTACATGAAATGCATGCCTCCAAATATGATTGATGGTAAATCATGAAGATTTGTGATATTAGTAATTAACCTTGCTAGCATACATGTATCCTTTGTTTTCTTTGTGAAAAATCTCATAAGACTAGTCAGTCACAGGGTGCTCTTGCACGGCTGGAGAAATATAGTTCTTTGTGAGGCCAAAAACGAATTGATACACTGAAAGTTTCCATCTGCAGGGAAGTGTTTGAACTTAATAGACTTTGAGAATCATTGATATTCCATTTGTGGGAAACTCAATTCAGACCAATTTAAACCTGGTTAGGCAAGAAGCTATTTTCAATGAAAGTTAATTTTGAGGTTTCTGGAAACTCTAATGTAGTATTTTTTATGAACTAGTAAATAGGGCTGTGAATATTAAAATATCTCTTTAGATTTGCATTCTAGTTGTACGATTATTTCCAACTTAGAGTGTCTCAAAAAGAATGCCATGTAGCCGGCGTGAGAGACATGCTACACGAATGGCCATGAACATCCACTTGGGATGTGACAAGGTAAATATATGAGCATTGCAGGTGGCAAACCAAGCCCGCATAGAGCTAGAAAATTGAGTACTACATTTTGATGAAATCAAATGCAGGGGCAGATCAAAGATATGGGAAATATGAATGACTATTGCTGCATATTGCCAATCATCAAATTGTGTTAGTCTCAACTATTTAGATGGCCTAGATAGGCAGTATAAATTGAATCCTGAACAAAATTATTATATAAATAAAGTTATTTTTTATTATATTAATTATAGTTTTTATGTTGCATATTGGCTATTTAATCCAAAAAATGTTAGGCAAGATACACCTACCTAGCCAGCAAGTTTTACCAATGAGCTTGAACCTCATACGGAGGACAATTAGGCAAAATGAACAAAAATACACAATCAAATTGACTGATAACAACCCCAACAAATAATCCTGCAGAGATTGCATTAGTTTATCCAGAATTTCTAACAAATAAAATAAACCAAGTGTATCAAGTGAAAGCATTTTTATTTTTCTACTATCTAAACGCGTGAATTTTAGCTAGTACCTTCTTCAGTTCGACCTTAGGAGGAGGGCCTTCATGGTAGAAGCTAGGCATTGGTGTCGCTTTGAAATTCAAGCGCTTTCTTATCTCCTTCAGAGTTGCCTCTTCCTCTTCCTAAAAAAATAGAAAGTGAGACAAAGAACAAACTCCAAAGGATGTTCAATGCAAGTATATTAAACAATGAATTGTTGGGATAAATATATTATAAGCAGAATTTATTGGGATCCTCTAGAATGCTACAAGCAGTACATACAATTTCAAACCAGAAAGGAACAAGAATCAAGAATCTTCATAATGATAAAAAAAAAATCTCAGTTATCATCTCAATTTGCATATTGGCAACATATATCTACCAGAAAATTTTGGAATGCAGATAAAATATAAATGACTACATAATATGCAGATAAGAAAACTATGCTCCCTAAGGCCAATTTCATATTTCCAAACCTTTTCAACAAATAGAGGACCACCAACCAGTTTCAAGTTAATGTTATGTTAGCACATGCACGTTTAGACATGAAAGTATCATCAAGAATAGCAAACTGCATCGACAATTATGCAAACTATATTGCTAGTAACATCCTTATTGTTTGTGGCACCTCGTGCCAATTATATGCAACAAATACAGGGATTTCAAAGTGAAAAATTCCACATGCTGACCAATATGCAACATGGAATTGGAAGATCAATGAGACATTGCAACAGGTGCTTATTCCGATTTTTGACAATAGTGATTTCATATGGAATATATAAAAGTTGTAATGTCAAACTTCTCAAACCTAACTTCACTTCTAAGTAGTGATTCCAAGCTAGTAACATCCTTTTTGATTAACTTAGAAACTCATTAGACTGATACAACACAAATTTATGGGATGATAGCAGATTGAATGGTTGAATTCCAACATATTGCATGACATATCAGTTAGGGATTCCAATTTGACAACTCTGATGAGAACCAACACGAATCCAACCCTAAACCATGCATCATGACAAATATGGGAAGGAGAAGATGTAAAATTTTAAGTTCTGCCATCTCTGTTTTGCCCCACATGATATCAAGTGTACATATACTTCTCCACCCATCCATCATGCCTCATAAGGTGGGGATGAGAAAGAAGACTATCATGAATTCATAACCGCCCCATCTTAACCCTATCTCTGTCCATTATACCAAATCCTAACCATTCAATATTATTGGGTAAATAATTGAAAGAATAAAAACGTGGCATATAAAACACTAAATCAGCAACAAATCAAATGCTCAAAAAATTGATTGATGGCCAGCCCAACAAAAACACCAGGTAACAGCTAGTTAATAACTACAACTTTGATCTAAACCATCAAAATGCTTATAGATAAAGGAAGATATCTAAAATTCTGTATCCTCAAACTTCTGCTACTATAAATTCCAATCTTGAATGGACAAGCACTTGATTCTCATCTCTCTTATGCCAAAATTATGACTTTTCCTTTTCCAACTTTCAGACAATTTATCTATTCAAGTTTCAACCATCCTGTTTATACCAGCATGATCTGTTTTAAGCATGCAAATGATTTTTTAGCTAGAAATTACTAGCACATAATAGCATCCTGGTTTAAGATTTTGAAGCAGTACATTTGGTCTCCAGTCAATATTTTTCTTTTTTTATAATAAAAAATGCAATTACACTAACGTTTGATAAACCAAAGTAACCTGACCAAAAACTTATCAGTTCGAGTCAGTTTGATGTGGGTTAAACTGAATAAATATAATTTTGTTTATTTAGTTAATTATCTTATTTTTTAAAATTGAACAAGAATAAAAAGTTACATTAGTCCTGATTCTTTGGGGGCAACTAGATGGGTCTTATCCTCTGGTATACTCTAATTTTATTACCTCAGCCTCACTATATCCCCCTCATCACTACTTTAATCAATATATCTAGAATTAGTGTTTGTCTTTGAATATATTACTGTCACCAAGATCTACTTTTGCTTATTATCTATTGGAGTTGCATTTAATTGAACCAAAGTAATAGTATAAACGTATTACTAGTATATTGATTTTTGTTAATAAAAGGGCAACCCGGTGCAGGAAGCTCCCGCCATGCGGGGAAGGATCCATTGTATGCAGCCTTACCCTACTTTTTGCAAGAGGTTGTTTCCAAGATTCAAACCCGTGACCTTTTGATCACAAAGCAACAACTTTACAGTTGTGCCAAGGCTCCCCTTCTATATTGATTTCTTTTAATAAAACTAATATAAAAAAATACTAATCTACAAATTTATTGTATATATTTTTCAGACTGAATAAAACCAAACTAATCTATGAAGAATTCAAATGGCAAGCAATTAATTTACTTTGGCAGGTGCAAGACAACTTTTAAGATCTGAAATCCTATTTACTAGATGTTTTCATACGACTTTTCATAGCTTACCAAAATGCCCCAAAATTGAATAAAAGATAAGTCCAATTGCGCCATTACCATCAGAGACTAAAACAGAAGAAAAAAACACACACCTTGGCCCTAGCTTCATGTTCGAGTTTCTCTGCTTCAAGAGCCTGTTGTTTCTCTTCTAACTTTGAGTAGAACTATTATGGAAGAAAAATAAATGTTAAAACCCATTTTTAAATGAATGTAATCTCCAACAATACAAAAGAAAAATACCTCTTTTCGTTTTTCTGCACGTTCAATACATCTGAAGGTAGGGGCAATTGCAACTGTTTTAACTTTCGAATTTTTGACAGATGCCGTGCTACTATAAGCAGTTCAGGAAATGTAAACAAGTGTTTTTCCTAAAGAAGGCAAAGGAAGTTCAAGAAACAAAAGTTGGCAAAGGATACAATGAATCAACGGAGCAAGAATCGTCTTCATCTGGGTGCATGATATTATCAGCATTTAAATCTTTCTCTCCACTGATTGCCGTTTCAGGAACAAAAACACGATGTTCACCAGAAGCACGTTTTTCAGTTGCAAGTGAGAACGGTTGGGGAATAGTGCAGTTAGATATCACAGTCACATTAGCAGAATGTGATGATGCTGACTTTTTATTCAGTGATTTCTGGTCGACATGTTTCTTTCCTGTGCTGTTCTGATCCAAATCCAAATTTCCAATTCCAGGTGTGTTATTCACATGATAATTTGCATCCAGATTGTTATCTGATTCAACATCTAAAGTCTCGTGAGGATTAGCATGACTGGTTTTGCCCATAAAGGAATCCGTTTCTTCAACCACTGAACTCTCTTCAAATTCCTTGCCCATTGGACTGCGAAAGGTGAGCAATACATAGAGCACTCGTGCAAATGAGAAGATACACAAACAGGAATTAGATGATTTTAGAACATACTAATACAAAAAACAAAGTAAACATAAAATACAATGTCAACTGACACCCATCAAGCGCAAAAGATCTCAAATGCCAAACACAGATCCGACACCATAATGGCATAATCTAATCCTCCCGTTATTCAATAGCATCAGATCAGCAGTTAAGATTGGGTGAAGCAGAATGAGAAATCGACAGAAAGCACTTACAAATCACTCTGCAAGCACCGATTCCAGGGATCGAGGAGGTTTCCCCTTGGTTCCGCCTCTCTCGTTCGACACTCGCGGGAGCGGCAATGAGACGCCCTTTTATCGTAATCTCCGGGGTTAACGCCGTCAGCTAACGGAGCGGTGACGAGATCCTTTTCGCTAGCTGTCGCCTCCGAGCTCGGGTCGGAAGTCCAAACGCTTGGATCGCTTTAGTTTATCGGTACCAGAGAATGGTCACTGTCCTCTACCTGCCGGTGACGGTATCACCGCGACGAAACCGCGAGGTCGCAAGACGCGAACCGAATCGGTTTCGGCTATTTTGACGCGCCATCTACCGTTTGTTTCGCAACGGCCACGGCCTCGTCGACAGCGAGTCTTCCAATTTTAAGGATTTAAACTTTTTTTTTTTAGTTATCGACAAATTTTAAAGTATTTTTTTTTCTATTTTAAGTTATCGACAAATTTTATTTATACAACAAGTCTTCTAATTTTAAGGATTTAAACTAATTTAATTTCTTTTTTAAATTATCCACAAATTTTATTTAGAGGTAGCCAGCTGGCTGGTTATTCATTAATTATGAACATTTTCACAGGTTGATGGAGTTAATCTTGCATTTTATCAGGCAACATATCGCATTTCAGCCGATAAAGTTTATTGTAAAATTCAAATAATTAATTATTAAATAATAAAATAATATTGAAAATGCATGCTGAAGTTGTTTATAGTATTGATTGTTTTATGGAAATTAAATTAACATTATATTACTGAAATTTATTATTAGACTTAGCTTGCATGGGATATTCATTATGTGGCAAAAGACGATTCGCTCGTCCAAATGGTTAAGACATGGAGGAGGTTATGCTCGATCACGTCGAGTTTCGACCCCAAGACCTTATGTGGTAACTCTCCATATTTTAACCATCGTACCGCCCGAAGAAACACATGAGATATTCATTATGAATATATTATATGAACATGATATCCATGCATAAATTTATGATAGACGAAAGACTCCAGTAATTTTATAGCAGACTAAGCTATAATTTGGATACTTTGAGGTATAATTTGTTTGATAATTATATATCGAATATTTGAGGTATAAATCAAGTTGACGTTTAATTTGTTAGATAATTAAACATCCCATCTATAATTTGTTCGATAATTTAAGGTATAAATTCGAAAACCCTTAAATTTGGATACAAGAGCTTTAACAATTTGGATGTGGATACAAACCCCTAAATATTTTGTTGAGATTTTTGCTAGCTTATGAAGTTGTATGGAGTTTCAATCATTTTTCAATCACAATAGACATTTAGACATTAATAGTGATCGTGAGATGTTATTTAACAAGAGCAATTAATATGCTATAATATTTGGCAAAACTGAATGATTTATTTTCAAATACTTACTTTGTCTATAAAATTTTATTAATCATACTAGTAATAGTTGAATTGGCAAATAGAAATTTCTCAAAATTTAACTTAATCAAAATTAGCTTCGATCAACAATGTCACAAGATATACTAAACAGGTTAGCAATGTTATTAATTAAGAAAGAAATAATCTGACAATTAGATTATGCAGATTTAATAAATACATTTGTACCTTAAAAAAGGTAAATCTGTTACCTTAACGACCCCCTAGTGCCGAATATATGTGTACCTTAAAGCAACTAGACAAGTAGCATTTATGTAATTATTTCAAATATTTTTTAAATTTTTTATTGATCCAGTATATTTTTTTGGTTTATTGATGTATTTAATGTATTTGTTATTTACAAATTCAACTTTATAGTTATTTACCATAACAAAAGAGTCCACTTTTTATTATTTACTTCAGGCCCTATTAAACACAAGTACTGATAGATCGAGTGGAATGGTTAGAAGAGGATGAATAGCTCTGCAATAATAGTTAAATCTTTCTTCACTAATTACCCATAAGGATAAGCATAAAATAGAAGGTAGAGACTCGAATGATTTATGTTGAAAACTAGATCATGATCTTGGTAGAGACCTGGAAAATTAGACAATAAGTCAAGTGATTCTATAAATAGTAAGTTGAGACTAAAACTAGATCATGGTGGCATAAAGGCGTATGTGCTCGTCCCAATGCCCCTGCTAATCCGTCCCAGGGCCAACACGGAGGAGGTAAATCACGGGCGGCTACTAGCCTTTGGAATAGTGATTAGCACATAAGGGAGGTATTTACCTCGGCTTCATGATCTTAGTAAAACAGGATCTAATTCATAAATTAATTTTTGCATCTATGCTGACTTTATTTTGCATGTAATTTGGTTATTTGGACTAATATGTTTTTGTAGAAGTTTAAAACAAAATTGAGTTTGGATGAACAGTACTCGACAGTAACGAATCCAGACAAATATTTAGAGGGGTGCTCAAAGAAGAAACTAAAAAAATGGAGTTACTTGTATAGACACGAGTTTGTTTTTGTTTGATCTGGTTTTTTTGTTAGTTCAATTGCTTCTCCACTTTTACCCTATTATTCTGTTTCGGTAATGCTGACTGGCTATCTGTTTTGACAACGTTGACTGTGGTTGCACAATTCTATTGTATTTGCCACTAGCAAGAATGGAATTTAATAATACAGCAATAGGTCATTTCTTCTTTAATTTGTGTTTAAAATTTGTGCTACCATTAATTGAAATCTGATAAAGTTGTTTGACATAGTTACTCATGTTTTACGGACCTTTTCAAGGAAACATGCCTATCAATTTTATCCTCCCTTTTATTATGCCAAATACTTCTTTTTTATTTTTAAATTCATTAGTCTTTTTCATTCGGCCTCTCTCTTTCGCAAGAGGTATTAGCTCATTCTTTTTCATTTTTGGTTCTGGGGTGATCTCTCTGCGCCGTTGTTCCAAGATCGTCTTTTTCCACGCCAAGATCGTCTTTTTTTTTGCCAAAATAGTCTTTTCTTGATTTTCTTAATCTGTATGCTAATTTAATTTTTTTGTCAAAAGCAAGGGGGTGTTTCCGCACCCCCTCGCGCCCCTTGCATCCGCCGTTGGTACTCGAGGCGCTTCAACTGATGGGAGGCAAAGGTGCCCTAGATGGATGGAGGCGCCTCCGCATAAATAAACTTCACGGATAAAGTTTCATCAGTTGAAGGCGTCTTGGGCTAGTTGGAGGCGCCTCAAACGACAATGAAGGCGCCCTCAAACAATTAGAGATTTAGATATGCCTCTAGAAGGATAAAGTCTATAACCTTCGGATTGGATCAGCTCGAATATAGGTGTCTTGGATCATTAGAGGCACCTCCAATACAGTATAAAAGAAGTCCACAGCCAGCTCTTCCAACACAACTTCTACATAAGCATTCTGCTCTTTCTACCGCACCGTCTCTTTGATACTGTACTGTTAGGACTCTACTATGCCCAACTGCAACATACACACACACCAAGATTCGATCCTCAGCTACATTTTTGTGTCAGTAAAATCATTGTTTTATAATTAAGTTAATTTTCAATTATTCTTGCATAAGATAGTATAACATGTTACAATTTCTTTATTTGTAATCGAGATTCGAGTTTTAGTAGATTACTTAGTCAATATAGTCCAAGAGATCGTGGGATTTGGAGTATGAGTCGTCGAAAGCTCCGAATCAAGCAAAACCAACTTGAATACTCTCGTTGTTTTTCTTGTAATCATTTTTCATTATTTCGTCTGCATACTCGTGTTTTTGAAAAGGTTTTAAAAATCGAAAAAGGAAAAGTTATAAAAACGATATTCACCACCCCCTCTTTCTCTCTTGTTCTTTTTGATTTTTCAATTACTTGATTACAACTTAGATGATTGTTAATTTAAAACAATTAGAAGTATTATCAATCACCTTCTTCGATAAGGGTCGAAGGCAGAGTAGTTCCTTACAAGATTTGAAACCACTAGTAATTAAAATAATGATTACTGAATTGAAAATAAATGTGTTATATCCCATAACTGGCTCTAGGACATTATTTATAGTCCACTGGTCGAAAAATGATCGTTGCTAATGTGGCACATCTGAGGTGCCTCAGGTGGGCTCAACTAGACTTAACAGCTTATCTCTACAGCAACGGTCCCAACTCTTCGGAGGCGCCTTGAATAATCGAATGCGCCTCAAGCCCCGCAGCTGTCATCTGCGACAACGGCTCCTCTCTGCATGCGAAGCACCTAAGATCCATCTAAGGCGCCTCAGCTCCATCATCCGAGGCGTCTGGAATCAACTGAGACGCCTCAAGTCTTCAAATCATCAAGGCATCTTCGATCAATTAGAGACACATGGTTTAATGGTCAACTTCTGAGTTGAGTATTCGCTTCTTCGCACTCTTGGGTGATGGTCCAGCTGTTCGGAGTTGAGCTCATCTAAATCTAATTTTGACTTTCTTCCTTGAGCAGACTTTCTTGTCTCTCGGATGCACCTTACGTGTCCTTCTTACTCTACTGAAATACTTAGTATTTCGTCGCTCAGATACATCGAACCTGTCGACTCACTTCTCATATTAGCATTTTCACTCACTGTCTCTTTCGCTCAACTCCTTATCTTTTTTTAAATTTCTATATACTTAAATATAAGACATTAAATCCGTGACACCTAACTTAATCTAATTAACTTTCACATCAAAACTATAGCTCGCTTCACATCAAAACTATAATATTTAATTTATTAATTTGCAGAAACCAAATTCACATGACGGGTATGCGCGAGGAGGACGCGCAGATGGCCTAATTGTTTTATAAAACATAATAACTTTTCTAATCTAAATTTATTTTAAGTTTCGTCTTAATAATTTATTAGATATCATATTGCATAAAAATAAAATAGATTAATAATTATGTAATAAATTCACCTCTAATTTATATACATGTAAAATAATTGTTGTTCTAAAAAATCCATTTTTAAAGCCGTGTTTTTTTTTATAGTGGCCGGTTAAATTTTATTTGATATAAATTTATCAACTAAATTTTTTATCGATAATTTTATCAAATTTTATTATAAAATTTTAAAAATTTAAATATGGCATCACATTAAAATTTTACTGATAAGATTTATGCCAAATGAATTTTTGATGACATTTAAAATTTTATAGCAATCAATTTAATATAATTATAGTTAAATTTTGGCCAAAAAATTAGATTTTATTTATTAAATTTATAGACCAACTGTGTTCTATTAATTTTACCGTCAAAATGAATTTTAGATGATATTTTTATATTTTGTCCCGGTCAAGATTAATTTTGATGTGTAAAAAAATTAAAAATATAGGCAAATTTTATTTTGACAAATAAATAATAATTATTACTCGCCAAAATTTGATTGGTATTTTTCAATATTTTACTTGTCAAAATCAATTTCACGAGCCATAAAATAAAAATATCAATCAAAATTTATTTTAACCAATAAATAATTTATAATTATTGACCAAAATATAGTCGAATGGTATTTTTTAATATTTTAAACATAAAAAATCCCTTTTACATGTCAAACTTTAAAAGTATTTTTTTATTAAAAAAATACTAATGACTTATAAATATCTTTTAAAAAACAAAATTATCACTAAATAATAAAATTACCGATCAAACTTTCGTTATTTTTTTAATATTATACTTGTCAAAATCAATTTTACTAGTCAAAAAATTAAAAACATCAATCAAAATTTATTTTAAGCAATAAATAATTATAATTATTGACCAAAATATAGTTGAAGGGTATTTTTTTTAATATTTTAAACATAAAAAAATCCCTTTCACATGTCAAACTTTAAAAGTATTTTTTATGAAAAAAATACTAATGACTAATAAATATGATCAATAAATATTTTTAATTTATCAATAAATAAATCAAATTTTAATCAATAAAATATTTAAAAACTCCTTTAAAAATTATAAATTAATATTATTAATCAAGTCCAACTTTAATCACTAAATAATAATAATTACCAATCACATTTTTTAATATTTTACTTGTCAAAATAAATTTTAGTAGTAAAAAAAATTAAAAATATCAATCAAAATTTATTTTAACTAATAAATAATTTACGATTATCGACCAAAACACAGTTGGTCGGTATTTTTGAATATTTTAAATATAAAAATCCCACTGACATGTCAAACTTTAAAAGTATTTTTTATGAAAAAAATACTAATGAGTAATAAGTAGGACCAATAAAAAGTCTTATTGATCTTGATACCATATCCATATACGATGGAATTATGATACCGGCAAGAATCATACAGGATGATGCCTAATATACCAAAAAAACTGAGATGAGCAGCTCATCCTTTAATTACATGTCCTCATCCAAAATAGGAATTCAAGTTCTCCATCATGAAAGAATCTGATCAGGCTCATTTTTTTGCGAGTCGCCCTGCAGCTCCTCCGACTAAGAGGGCTTTCCCGATATGACCAGCATGAAGACCGCAAACCACAGCAACTCCACCAATCACCACCCATTTCCAGTCGATTCCTCGATGCTCCTTGTTACTGACAATGCTATCGGCTGTTTTAGAAGTAGAAGTCGAGGACTCCGGGTCGAGTTGAGTGATGGTTCCATTGTCGAAGAACTTAGTGGTGATCTGTGCCATGAGTGCGCATCTAGATAGCGAAGCTTCTGTTTTTCTCATCAGTTGATATGCTCTCAGACCAGCATGCAGTTTCTTAACAGCTCCCCACATCCCATGTCGAACACCAACTTTGGCTACATCCTTTGGTATGCCCATATCTTCGTAGTGGATGAGAGTCACTTCACATGCAGATAGCTGGCCATCTTGCTTGCGTGATTCCACTGTGTCCATAGAAAAAAAAGAAGGATTGAAAACCTTTCAAATGACACAATTTCCTATTATTAAGTACGAGGTGATTGAAACGAGAAAAAAAAAGAAGTTAAACAGCTATTTTTCAGACATTAACAGGGTTAGACTTTCGAATTTCATTTGAAAGCCAACAGAAGAGTGGAAATGGCTCCGGAAAAGAGAGTGCCCAAGTTAAATATCAAACTTCTTAAGGCTTAATCTTATGGTTTTTTGTTTATTGAAAGATGAGTAGGAGTCATCTGGAAGGAGTCAGGACTGGTGTTTCCTCTGAACTAAGTATCACAAGATGAAAACTGGATCGGCTATCTTTCTAATATTTAGTTGTGTTGTGGAAACTTTGGTAATAGTTCTGCAACTTCAGACAAATATAAGAAAAGTGGGAATAGGAAGTTACCGGCTCTGATGCGCCAACTCGAGAAGTACAGATCGACACGCCTGGGTTTCTCCTCCTTGGGTAACGCGGGGTATGGTATTCCCTGAGTATTGAATATCACAAAACAATCAAAATGTTTAAACTGTGAAAAAGTGAGCCTTGCTGCAAGTTGCTTAAATCATTATTTAGGTTTTGCCCATGAGGGTGCACACTCAACCTTTTAGTCAATATTAAGGACTTTTAAATAGTCAGTGATCTTGCTATTCAAGCAAATTTAACCTCTAAGATCAGAAAAGTAAATTTACCATCCATTAAGAAATTAAGTTTAGCACAGGTTTCAGGACAAGCTATATGCAAAATTATTGTTAAGAAAAGAGGAAACATTATAACTTAATTTTCCGTAAAGATCACATCTACACTTTATATGATGAGAGTGTCGTAGGTTACTTATAAATCATAAAATAAAACAATAATGATATTCAAGAACAATTAGGTGTAGCTCCGATAGATGATCAAATGAGAGGAAGGAGTTGAGATGATAAGAACATGCTGAAAGCCAACTAAGAGTAATAAAATTAAAAGTGTTGAGCTAAAGTGAAAGCTGTAGGGGTATAACAAAAGTTATATAGCCTCGCATAGAGCTCAATGTGATGGAGTGACAAAAAATTCAAATAGAAAAGAAAAGAAATCGCAAGATCCAAATGAATTATCTTTCCAGCAACTAAATTGGGCAGCTATGTTCCAATATGTAAGTTGGCATCAGAAAGAGGAAGATCAAACAAATAACATATTACTTGACAAACTAAGACAATCGCCTCAGATTTTTAATAAAACCCAAAGTGATTTTATAAACTTTCTTTTAAGGTGACAGGAAAGCAAATAATAATGAAGACAAGCGCTGCAACATTTAACTTGAAAAAGATCTGATTCCACTGTCCAAGAGATTCCTTGTCTATATTACCAATCAAAATGGTATTGCTACAGATATAAATATCTCATCATGCAAAGGCAGCAATGATAGGCACCATTCCCAAAATGAGAAAAACAGGACCAGATTAGAAAACCAATAAAATGAAGGATTCTGTTTTCTATCAGAATCATCTATGTAAGTCCTGTGTAGGGTTGAAAAGAATTGAGAGTTCATTAGACCTTAATAGCCAACATCAAGAATATCTAAATCCATGAGCATGGATCTTAGTCATATTTAGCTAATCAAATTTGAACCTCATAACCCCTTAACCCTTAGGGAGACTAAAGAAAGCAGTAGTTAATATAATAATAAATGTTTTAGTTGGATTGAGTATTACTTAACCCCTAACCCTTAGGGAGACTAAACAAAGCAGTAGTTAATATAATAATAAATATTTTAGTTGGACTGAGTATTACTAATGTCTATAAAGCTCAATGGAGGGGTAAAATATGTACATGATTCCAAATAATTGCGCAGACACGGTTTGAGGATAGCATATTTCTATCATCAATAAATTAGCTCTGATTCAAAACAAAAGATGGGTTATCAAGCAATGTGGAGCTTTCACGCATGGTTGATTCTACACAAAATTATTTCTATTAAAGGATTGTTAGGTATGAGAAACTAGATTTTACAATACTAGCCCAAATAGGTAACATATCATCTGTTTTTTGAGAACTATAGACGAAATAGTATAAAGTCACCATCATAGGAAATGTAACGTAGATCATGTGTACCTTTGTCACACAGTAATAAGTTCCTCTAGACTCCCATATACGCCGAGCAATTATATATTCCCTATCATTGCAAAAAAATGGGAACTGCAGACAGCAACCACACGTCATCATTACTAAGATGTAATAGCCAAACAAAATCAACATTGATTTTTAACATTTTAAAAAACCTTTTTAATCCAGTGTATAATCATGGTTCCACTCTGATGGAATTCCTCCAATATTTTCAAGTATGCAAGCATTGAATCCCATTTTAACCGGAAATCATCATCCCAGAAAAAGTCTCTGACCAACTCAGGAGTTGCATCCTCAAAAATTGTTCTACTGCGAAAAATTATAGGGCCCTCCTGTTCCAGACAAACAAAATTGTAAACTATTACCATACTTGAAATTTTCTTTCAGAGTCCATCAGAAAACTGCATTGCCTTTTCAGACAAGTCAAAGGAATACTTCAAAGTTCAAACAATCAAAAAACATCAAAAGCAATGAATCCTTCACAAAGGTGACATGTATAAGAGATTTTAGGAAATTAAGAATTACCTTTATCTCTTGACGCCATGATTGGTAAAACATATTGGGTGTGGTGCGTTCCATCTGATTTTGCCAAGTTGCATCTCCAACATTACTATCTAGAATGTGTAATAGATGCTCCAAATCCTTTTCAGATACAATATCATGCTCATCCATTTCAATGCTAGAACTGGAGAAATTTAACAAGACAGTTTATTTTTTGCCTTCAGCTATATTGGTATTAGATCTGAAAGTTTATGAAACATTCAATCTCATATCATTTAACGATAGTAAACAAGGATATATTTTCTTGCAACGAACCAGAATGACCAATCCCCAACTATTTGCATAAACTTTTAGGTTAGATGTTTGAATTTTGGATGAAACATCTTAGTTGAACCAAGACAGAAAATAATAAGAACGGATGTTTCAAGAAGTTTCAGTCATACAAAGCATACAATCTAACAAATCTATTACAGAACTAACCAAACATGAGTTTAACAGAAAAAACACTTCACTATGCAAGACAAAAACACTTCACTATGCAAGACACACGTGGATAAAAAAATCTACTTACGATTAAAATTGACATAAAATGGACAAGTACTATGGTACAGTTAATTAGAAGATTCTCCAATTGACGTGCTGAATTCTTAACAACATCAATGCTCTAATGTATAAGTACATGAGATACCCAACCCAACAAATGAATACGAAACGACTTAAGTCTGAATGCCACAACTTAACAACTTATATATGAAAGTTTTTTCAACAGGCAACCACAAGTTTGGCAAAAAGAAACATATGATTTGCAAATAAGCATCCAGTAAAATAGCAAAAGGCAGTTGTCATGCGGACTATGTTTGAAATCCAGTGTGAATCTTCAGCATTCGATGATTCTCACATGAATTATTTTCCAAAATCAAATAACAACCAGACTATGTTGATGATTTCTAATAATGTTTTCTGAGTTCTTCTTGACAGTGCACATTCCTTCATGATAACAATTGATAAGGTCTTGGCCAAGCATTTAGGATAAGCAGCATTGCTCCTTTTAATCCATTGAGTTATTATAAGAGAAACTAATCCAGTTTTTTTATAATACTTTACAATAAAGTTTCTAATTAGTTACCCTCCATCATTCCTTGTAACTCTTACCCTTTTTAATTATGACCGTTTTCTGCCGATATAGTTTTAGCTTGAACAGCACATATGTGTAGACCAATCTTGTTCCTAAACATTGCATAGTTTGAACAGCACATCTGTGTAAACCAATCTTGTTCTTAAACTTTGCACCTAGCCTAAAGATAAGTGAAAACACTTCTTAACCTGTGTGTTAGAGAAGCTGTGATCACTATGACACAGAAGTAACAGGCTTTCTTACATGAGTCTTATTTTTATTATTTCCCACTAAACGATTCTGAATAAACTACAAAGATTATTTAGTTATTGACCAACATACTCAGTATGTCAGCAGAAAGCTTGTATACAATTGATGGTCGCAACATAATAAGCATTCACTGAGAATAATTTTTGAAATGCCTTTAGATGTGTAAAGTAGCATAAGATAGAGATGATTGCAAAAATAAGGAACTTGATAAGCCATCTTAAGTAATTCTCCGTGTACATTTACATTCAATTTGGAATAAGATAATCATACCAGCAAGTGGATATGGAACAAAAAGAAAATAAATAATGTGGAGATGATCAACATAAGGATGAGTTTTGACCTCCAGAAAAAATTACATTTTCAGTCCTGTAACTTATATCTTTTTCAATTTTAGTCCTGTTATGAGTTAATTTACGTTCTTAGTCCTGTAACTTGTAATATTTTCTAATTTTAGTCCTTTTTCCTCCAAAATTGAAATTTTTCAACGGAAAATGTCTAGTTTGTGGTTGGAATATAAAAAGCACATAAGTCATAAAAAATCAAAATCCCCAAATTCAATTTACAACTCATCATTTTCCGTTGAAAAATTCAATTTTGGAGGAAAAATGACTGAAATTGGAAAATATTACAAGTTACAGGACTAAGAACGTAAATTAACTCATAACAAGACTAAAATTGAAAAAGATGCAAGTTACAGGACTAAAAACGTAACTTTCTCTTTGACTCCATAATGCTTTGTATCTTGGGTAATCATAATTCAACTACAAAAAGAGTCACCCTAATTACATTGGTGAGATTGCATATCTCCTTCTTAGACCTTATTTTTATTGAAGGGAGCCTCATATCTTCATGATCATGTTGATTCATCAGCACCCAACTACTAAAGCCGGTTCTTTTGATAATGTAAACATGTTTGCCTATGACCAAGAATCATATCCCAGAAAGTGTATAGACCCAGAAGCACCATAAGTTATAGAAAAAGAAAGTCATATATGAATGTTCCTGAGGACCGCTGAAGGTACAGCGCAGTCCAGTTTAGACCCCATATTCAAGGGACAACAAACAGGCTATGCCACCATCAATTTCTAACTTCATTATCAAATTAAGCAAAATCAGTATTTGAAAAAAAAAATACCATAAAAAAAAGGGCAACGCAAAGATTTGTTCATTCAATATCAGAGCAACAAGTGAAAGGGAAACATTGAAACGAATCGTCTATATTAAATTCTACCAGGCAATCAAGGGAAAAGGAGAAGCTAAATTCGCTTCATAGATACCTCAAACTGCCTCTATCTCTTTCGACCTCCGTTGCGCTTATCGAAACTAGCGTCCTCGAGCCCGTTTCCTCCGACGCCGGCAGCCCCTCGTTTTTCCCCTTGAAACTCGACCACAATTTCCTGCTAACGGAGAAAGCCGAGAGTGCGGTGACTGCAAGCCAAAGCCGTCGAGCGCCGAATCCCGGAGGGGCCGTCCAGATGAACCGAAACCTACTCCGGAGGCCAAGGTAGAGCAGCCCCGTCCACCGCGGCCGCCACGACCATCCGATCACTAGCCCGATCATGACCGCGACCCAGATCGGCACGGCGCAAAGAAGGACGTCGATCAGAGTTTCCACCAACGCCGGCTTCCTCATCCACGTCGTCAAATCCGCGTACCAATCCCCCATTTCTCGATCAAACAACCAACAAGATCACGGAAGAAGAAGAAGAAGAAGAAAGAAGAAAAACGAATAAACAAAAGAAGGAGAAAAAGCGCCCTCAAAATATGATCGCTCTACATCGAATCCAAATAACGTCGAAGAACAAGAGCGAACAGAAGAACCCAAAAAAAGCGACGAAAAGGAAGCTCCTTTCTTGTTGTAGCCGTGGCGTTGCATCAATCGTCATTAAATCGAGCAAACGTTCTCGTACTTGAAAAATATTTGCTCAATTCGTACCGGTATTTTCATTGGGTCTTAGCGGATAAGCTTGGGCAATGACTCGGGTAATTATCTTTTATTTATGTTATCTGCCACCGGCAAGATGGTGGGAGCTAATATGCGAAAGTTAAGGATATTTATGAAAAAAATACTTTACTTACCAATTTTTTTATTGCCTAAGATAAAAGTTACTTAGTGGCACATGGAAATAATAATCATATGGATTCTCGAATATTCTTTAATCTCCCTCCATTTTCTATTTTTTAATAATTCATATATCCAAATTTTGCCCAACTAATTCTGCGCGTCGCGTGACATATTAGTTTTGCTTTGCTTTTTTTTAAAATTTTTTTTTTAATTTTTAATTAAAAAATAATTAAAATATTTTTTAAAGATTTTATTTTTAGATTCATATTTCTCAATTGGATTATAATTTGTAAGTTATATTTTTTTAAGATTTTATCTCCGGAGTTTAGATTTTTCAATTAGATTACAGTATTTAGTAAAAAAAAATTAAAAATAAAATAAATTTAAGTATTTATAGAGTATTATAATATATTTAAGGGATATATAAATGAATTAAGATTTATATATAGAAATATTAATTTTTAAAAATTCAAAATCTAAAAAAGACTAATAGACATCATTTGTTATTTATTATTATTATTTTTTTATATTTTAAATTAAAAAAATTGATTAAAATATTTTTTAAAAATTTTATTTTAGGGAGGATAATTTTCAAGTTTTTTTTTTATTTTATACTGTAGGATTCAGATTTTTCAATTGGATTATAATATTTAATAAAAAAATTTTAAAAAATAAATTTAAATATTTATGAAGTATTATAATATGTTTGGGGATATATTTATGTATTAAGAATTTATATTAAAAAATATTAAGTTTTTTTAATTCAAAATCTATAAAAAATAATAAAAAAGTTTTGATATATATATATATATATATATCAAGAAATTCTATTTTGGGACATGAAGCCTTTCTAGGAAGAAAATTATTAGCAGTTAAAGTTCATTTAGGAGCAAATTCTTTATGGATAGGAAGAACATTATTGATTGAAAACGATCCAAAAGTTTACTTATACAACAGAACATGAACAAAACTATCCAGAAATTTCAGAGCATTGCTGAATCAAACTGAACTACAACTCTTTCCGAGCAAGAAATGCCACACAAGATGGATGGACTTCATGAGATTTTCTAAAAGTTGGAATATCTCTAACATTAGATATCGACAAGGCAACTAGTTGGCATTCGAGCAACTTACACAGACAATAGCTGCTTCAGTTGGACTGAATGTTCTTCATTCGATATATTGAGCGAGAGCCGAAGATTTGTTAGCAGTGACTCCTGCTCCCAACTCAAAGGCCCGGATGCATACAGAGCTTGCAGAGTTGATCTATACGCATTCAGCTCTAATTTATGGATGTTGGAAGCTAACTTGTCTTCGGAAATGCTTTGATGCTTTCTCCTATCTTCATGAGGACTTGAATACTCGATATGCATAGATTTCCTGGAAGCATTCCTAGAATGTCTTCTCATTTGCCAAAGATAACTTTCCGGTGTGCCATTACCGCTACAGCTAGCGACCGAACATTCATCAGTCTCATCTGGTAACATCTTATCGTCTCGTATCTGAGTTTTGATCTTTCTTCTGGCCTTGCTGAATTCAGGCTCCCAAGTTCTTCTGTTAAGCAGATCACAGTCATCAGCTTCCAAGCTATCCTTCCTTTTCCTACTGGTACCCCTAGGCTCATGATCAGAACTCGAGATGCAGATGATTTTGAGGTCTCCTTTTAAAGCTGTCTGAGTGGAAATGCCCCAAAACATTTTTCTGCCGGACTGCTGTTCCTTGAAATCTTCTGGGTGTTTTTTGTCAAGTCTCTGTGTCATTAAAGCTGCTTCATGTGTTCCATCCTCCAATTTGACTGACTGTTTGGCGCTCGAAGACATAAAACCACAACCATAATGCCTCTCACTTTCAACCTGGAAGGGAATTTCTAACAAAGCTTATGATCATTACTAGAACAAGTTAGAACTAATGGAAGAAACGGACCTCAAGGATCTCCTAGTCATGAACATATGGAATTAAACCACGATATAAACTTTTAAACCATGATAAAATGGATGCAAATGGTCATTTGGATGTACTTCTACTCGTGCAAAATTACGATAATTTCAAGTAACATATTGCAATTAAGCAATAAACACGTTAAGATGAGCTAAATTAGTCATGCTCGGCTGGAAGTTAAAAAGACTTAGAGAGAAGCAAAATCAAGCAAATTCTGAAGTGATAAATGAAGTAGATTGTGCTTGTAAATTGTAACATGGATGAGATGTCGATTGTCGATATGGAACACTTGAAAGTTGAAACACAACTAACTTGTCATTTTTGCTCTACGGGACAACCTTAATAATACTTCAATCAATTTGGTTTGATCGAACTCAATTGAAGCGATGCATATCGCACAGATTAGGAAGATTTGACCTCTTCCTATCAGTTACTGCTACTTCCATACTTTTGACATTGTTTATGCATCTCTCAAGACTAGACGCAAGTAAATAACATATAACTGCATATACAAGTCCATCAAATGTGAAGAACAAGCAATTATTCAAGCAATGCATGCCTTCGTTGCAGGTTTTAATCTTTTAGATAATATCTTAGAGCAATTGAAGTGCAACAGAATATCAAACAATTGAAGGTCTAGAATGTAATATCAAGTGAAAGTTGCAGCATGTGCAGCCATAAAATAAGAACACACAAACTACGCGATCAAGTGTTAATGATTTCTGCTTAAGATATATGCTTATAAGACGATATGAATAATAATACTTCACAAGGCCTGAAAGTATAAAAGTATACCTTATCGAACCAATTGTTGTTCTGCCAAGCCTGTGAAACCCTTGCTGCGTCATAGATGGAAAATCTTTTCAGTTGTATAGAGCCGAAGATTTTGGCAACGACGTATTTGTTCTTGACAATCTTAACGATCCTTGCTACCTTCCAAGAATGTGTATCAAGAACCTCAGCAACATCGCCGACATGCCAATCCTGGTTGTAAGGAACAATTGGTGGGCAGGGCCTGACATCTTTGACATCCACTGTTTCTACAATGGGCTTTCCTTGAGGAGATACAAACAGTTTGTATGTTACTGAATATTTATTAACAAGCACTGATAAAATTATTGAAGGAAACCAAGAGGCATAGGTTTCCTTGTTTCTTCTTAAGACCTCCACCTCATCACCTTGTTTGAACTTCATGGCTTTGTTGATGCCAATTTCAGTTCAACCCTGCTCGATCTGCACCATAACAACCGATCAACAAGAACTTCGAGGAAGAAACCATTTGATCCAGAATAGAACACCAAAGATTCTGATTAAGTCAAGTATATAAGGTCTTTTGCAATACTTGGGATCCCAAAATGAAAACTGTGAAGGAGTCTCGTTGATTGATTGACTTCTAAAGAATAAACAAAATATTCAACAAGATTCGAAACCAAGCAAGAGGAATCAGAAATAAAATCTAAAATCAAGTAGAAGGGAAGTCCCAACACTGAAGAAGATATCGACTAAACGTGAAATCAGAAATGGAAAGACAGACAAAAGGGGCATCAGTAACTCACATAATTCTCATCCCCAAAAACTCAATCCGTGCGATCATCAGGAGACTTCTAAACAATAACAACACAACTTCATCACATTGAAGAAACCGACATAAAAGGGGGGTAAAACCAGCAGCATTTTTCACACGAAATGAGGACAAACCAAGTTTGGATTTTGGATTGGGGAACAGGAGCGGCACAGACTTTGAAGTAGAAGACGCCAAGAAAGATGCAATCTTTTTGCAAACCCGAAAGGATTAGAGAAGAAATTCCCGGGGTCGGATCGCAGATCGATCTACAGCGATTAGGAACGCTTGATTCGAGGGTGACAGGACCGCTTATTCAGGAAAACGGCGTGCTAGATTGCTTCAAAGATAGCTGTTTCTGCATCCAACACGAACACGAAATAGAGAGAGAGATAAAAGAGATGATTTTATCGTATTTTCTCGTTTGTTTTGCCGAGAAAACGATGATTTTGATCCTTTCTGTGATTAAAAATGGCAAATTTGAAAGAGGTACTCGAGTTGAATCCTTTGTGGCTTTGCCCTCAAAAGGGGTTACTAGCTTAACCTTCAAATGCTATTTTATTCAATTAAAAATATATATATAAAGTCGACATAAAAAAGAAAAAAAAAAAAAGTAAAGTAATCCGGTGCATGAAGCTCTCGTGGTCCCAGGAAAAATCTATTATACGTAATCTTATCTTATTTTTCATGACCTTTTTGATCACATGACAACAATTTTATTGTTGCTCCCCTTCATATATATATATATATAGTAAAACAAAAAAAAAGTTAAATTTATAGATTTATTGATAATCTTTTGTATGAAAATTTTGTGAACAACATGGTTGATCTAAATTCAATAACGTTTTTATTCATTTTGAGAGCAAATGAGTGTGTTTCTCGCATTAAAATATTAAAAAGGGCATGATTTAGATTTGAGATTTCTCTTCTTTTTTTTTTAATAATCTAGTGTCCAAATTTATTTTCATATAGTTTAGAGTTTGAAACTCAAATTTTAAATGACTATAAATAATATAACATATTAAAAAAATTAATGATTATATAAAAAGATGGCTTGAATTACATTTTAATTTGTAGACGAACAAGATAAAATTTTGTTAAATGACATTAAATATCAAATTAATTTCAACTCAAACTAGGTTGTCTTCTAACACAACACAAGGTATCCAGTCCTTCAACCCATCCTGATGATAGCTGATCCGATCCATGAAAATTTTCCTTTCACCCAACACACCGTAAATAATAGAGAATTAAACCATGGATGCTTTGGAGACTTAGGGTCGGATCGGGCTGAAAGAAAATATATAAAAATTTCTAACTAGAACATGAATATAATTCAAAATCCTTAAACTTGAATTTGAATCTGAACCTAACTATTAAAATTCGACCTAAATAGCTTGATTTAAAATAATTTTTGTTTAATATTTTTTCTATAATTCTTCACTTGTATCTCAATACTATATCATTATCCTACTATCATTGATTTTGATATACACAAATATCTTAATTTTAAAAATAAAATTTGATTTAATCTTAAAAATCCACTAAAACTTAAATTCGGATTAATCTGAGTCAATTCGAATCTGATCAAAAAATCTACAACCCGAAAACCCTCTAATCTAAATTCAACCTGAATTCAAAAATCTTTAATTGAACTTGATTTTTTTTAAAGATGGACTCGAGTTAGGTCATCGAGTCAAATTAATTTTTGACACCTTTAATTATATGGTGTTATGATACAGCAGCATCGTAGTCCGGACCCTTTGTAAAATGAATCAATTATAGAAAAAAAATATTATACTTATCCCAAATATTTCTCACTGTCCGTCATAGATTATATAAAGAGAGTGATCTTATATAATCAGTCTCATAATTTTCTATGAAAAGATAAATTAGAAAATTATAATTAACTAACAAAAGAAAACTCTTTTTTTCCCTCAACTATGATAAAAATTTTCTCCCATATTAATGAGAAAATTAAGTTTTTAGTCTGGTAACTTATACTTTTTTCAATTTTAGTCTTGTTATGAATCAATTTATATTTTTAGTCCTTTAACTTGTAATATTTTCTAATTTCAGTCCTTTTTCTTCTAAAATTAAAATTTTTCAACGGAAAATGATGAGTTGTAAATTGAATTTGGGGATTTTGATTTTTTATGACCCATGTACTTTTTATATTCCTACTACAAATTAGATATTTTTCGTTGAAAAATTTTAATTTTGAAGGAAAAAAGACTGAAATTAAAAAATATTATAAATTACAGGACTAAGAACGTAAATTAACTCATAACAGGACTAAAATTAAAAAAAATATAGATTACAAGACTGAAAATATAATTTTCTCCATATTAATCAACTCACCCCCTACTCCGAAATAAAACTTTATAAAAAGAACGTAGTTACTCATGCATGAAGACGGAGCACGTGAGAGCATGAGGGCGCGTGCCACGTGTGATCCGAGACGTTGTCCGTGTTAAGTTCCTAAACTGAAGACGAACAATTTGCTTTCTAATAAGAAAGAAGAGGAACAATAACGAGTGGATCGCTTGCCATTCAAACAACACATATATGCACTTTCAATGATAAAATAACAGTTAAAGTATATCAAAATTTGAATTTCAATAGAAAAGAATATTTAAGAGAATATACATAAATTGTGCTTCGATTTTATTTTTACCCAATAGATAAAATAGAGGGTAAGACCATCTAGCTACTTTTAGAACCAAGTCTGAATATCTAAATTATCAAAAAAAAAAAAAAAAAAAAAAAAAGCAAGAAATATTCACTTTTCCTCAATCTTACCTTCCTATTAGCTTATAATATTGATCTTATGCACAATAATATGATAGACTTGTTTGAGCTTATAACTAAACAAAATGATCCACTTTCAAACAAAAAATTGAAAAGCCTCTTCATTGCATCACGAAAAGAGAAAAGAGATCAATAAAAGAACAGAAAATGGATCATAAATACCATTCTTCAATATCCATATATGATATATATTCCTAGAAATGCATCTGAATATCAATATCCATGAAGTAATTAAAACCATAGAAATTAGCTTTATGATCTATATATTCATCCAGTGGCTCTGTACGTAAATCACAATCACAAACCTGCAAACATCAGATGATTTCTAGCTAGGGTTGAGCACCACAAGCAAGATGATTAGGGATCAGCTTAATTCCTTCCAAGATCTGAAAACCACTCGAGAAACTATTATGTTAACTCACCATTATATTATTTAATATAATGAAACTAAATCAACATAGAAAAAATAAATGAAATTGTTTGTTTTGCAAGAGAGAAATTAAAACTCAGCCTTCTTCCATTTGCAAGCCTCCATCACATCAATCATTAGGCTAAAGGAAGAAGAAAAAGAAAAAGAAAAAGAAAAAAACTTGGTGCTCCACCAGTAGATGAAGCTTCAACATGATCTGCATGTCCTTATCCAACCAAGAGCTGGAGAGGATATATGGAGTACTCAGATCATGCTGGCAGCTTGAGCTTCTCATGGTGCACCTCTAAAGGTTCTCTTGCATTTTCTAGGGTTGGAACTTGGAAGGAGGAGATATATAGGGGAAAGGGAGCATTTCTTTTTTGATAATGTTAATCCTCAAACAGTTTGGTAGTGCATACATAATTTAAGGAGTTCTGCAGAGAATGGTGGTCCTGCATTGAAGACACTCGAGTAGCAGCCATTAATTGCTCTTTGTGTGAGGCCATTCATGCATCTCCACGTCCCTAGCTAGCAAGCATTCTTATTCCATCTAAAGTGTCTTCAAATCATACTAATTCACATCAAATTACACATAAATGTCTTCATGAAGTCCTCTCTGATTAAGTTTTAAAACTTCTTCAGTGATATTGATTAATGCTCTTCTTCTTCTTGTTCCTCTTTCTTTTCGCCTTTTTGGGTCTGAAAAGCTAGGCTACACCTACAATGCATGCAGTGGCAGTTACATGTAAATGGTTTCTGGTGCAACTTCTTCCTCATGGCAGCATGCATGCATGCCATCGATCGTCCCTTCCTAGTTCTAAGAACACCTAGCTAGCTAGCTAATTAAGATGAAGTAGTGTTTGTTCAGAATCTGCTCTTGGATCAGGAGACTCTCCTCTGCCAAAGATCACAGTTGCCATAATATATAGTAATTTGAAAAAGAAGAATTAAAGAGGGTTTTTGGATGAAAGGAACTGTCAGTGAGAGATGGCTTCTGTCGGTATCGACTTGCAGATTTACCAGATTGAGGCTTTCATTTGCATCCTTGTTTTGTATCTATCTATTATGCATGGTACGGAGTGCTGTGAGTATTCACAAAGATAATGTAAGGTTGAATATTAAGACGATGTGGTAGTCAAAATTAAGATAACGTAATAGCTAAAGTCAAGGTGTAAGTATCCAAATAGATCACTTTCAACGGGACTCAACTCTCTATTTCGTATGGGCATGACTCTCAGCATAAACTCGATCGACCTAAGAATTGATCGGATCTCCGGAGTTTAGCTCTCCATTTCTCATGGACATGGTTCTCAACATAAACATGAGCGGTCTCAAATCCAATCAGATCTCAATGAGGCACAACTCTCCACTTCTTATGGGTAGGGCTCCGAACATAAACTCGATCAGCCCAAGAACTGATATGATCTCTGGTGCTCAGCTCCCCACTTTTTATAGGCAAGGTTCCCAGCATAAACCCGATCGACCCAAGAGCCGGTCGGATTTTTGAGGCTTAACTCCCAACTTCTCATGGGTATGGTTTCCTGCGTAAACTCAATTAGGCCCCAGAGTCGGTCAGACCTCCGGAGCTCATATTCTTACTTTTTATGGGCACAACTCTCATCATAAACTTTGTTAGCTCCAAGTCGATCGGGCTCCATCTAGAAGACAACATTGTCAGAGAATCACAATCACCTGTTAGAGAATAATGATTACTCACTAGAGAATATTCCACTACTCTAATATATACGCAACAGAACCTTCCTCTACCTAGAGGAAGACTGTTGTACATCCTCCACTACCCAACATATTCTGACATCAGATATTCTATGATGTCTCACCATTGCGGAGGTTATGAGAAACGACATAAAAAGGAGGATCCTCTCCGTTGATCAAGTACGTGCACGCACACACATCCACACTATTGTTTATCTTCTTCATTTTTTGGCAGGGGCTACGGTGACTTGAGCATCTAAATGCCTGCACCAGGAACCCCTTAGTTACTGGTTCTCGCTCTAACGTTCTTGTTTGCTCTCTTTGTGGTGTGGACTCGTCCGCGGCTTCCAACTCCAGGTCCTTCCTCTGTCAACATCCCTGACTTCTCACTAGCCGTTCATCTACTCAGCTTCCCTAAAGGATCAAATTTGGCACCATCTGTGGGAAACACACTCACCTATTTCGAAACGTAAGGATGGACGCAGCCAGTAAAATCAACTTTGCTATGATACCGGAGGAGTACGAGCTATTTAGGAATGTCAAGACACAAGCACTACCCCAAGAACGAGTCACGGATTCTCACTCGCTCCGAGAACTTGTAGCCTCGGTAGAGGAGTTTCTTGTGTTAAAGAGAAGATCCAAGCAGAAACAGTCGTTTGAGTTTCCTTGAGCATTTTTTCGAGTGCTTGGGGCGGGCTACACTAAAATTGAGCGGTTGCAAGCCTCTTCGGCTGAAAATTCACCCCCGAAGAGAGGAAAGGCTCATGTCACTCGAGAATCGTCTGAACAATCCAGCCTACCTTTCTCTCAAAAGGTATTAGATGAAAAGTTGCTTAAGTATTTCTGACCTTATTGATTGGGAGTATGGAGGCAACACCGATCTTGAAGATCACCTCCGAAGATTCAAGAACGACGCTCTACTGCACTAGTATAATGATGCAATAAAAAGCCAAGTGTTTCTAACACTCTCTCAGGTTCGACACAGAGATAGTTCGACCGACTGCCAGTTGGATTTATTGCTTATTTTAAGGAATTCAGAAAAGCCTTTCTGCACCACTTTGCTAGTAGAAGGAGATATCAAAAGAGCAGCCTAAGTCTTTTCACACTCAAGCAAGTGGTCCTGGAATCCATGCGAGCATACATCAAGCATTTCAACCAAGTGACGCTAAATGTTCCATTCGTCGCTTCAAAAATATTAATAAATGTCTTTTCTCAAGGCCTTTCAGAAAGAGAATTCTTCCAAGCTCTTGTCAGAAAGACCACAAAAGACTTCGACAACCTGTTGGGGAAGATGGTCAAATACATTAATGTAGAGGAAGCCCAAGCAACCCGGAAGAAGAAGGTGACTGTCCCAGCTCTAATAGGCCAAGCTAATCAGAAACCACCACCACCTCTAGTACGACCTAGAGTCCCTCAACTAAATCCTCTATCAGTTTGGGAAGCAAGAGCGGTACAACACATCAAGGCCGTTTGAACCTTTTTTACCGAACCCCTCTAGTCGGTACCTCAATTTTGCACTTACCATCGGTCTAAGACCCACGATACAAGATTGTTATCAGCTTGCTCGTGAAACACGTCGAGCAGTCAAACTAGGCCTGCCACCGCCTTAAATTGTGCCTCAGCTTCTGAAGCAATTAGCTCCTAACCCCAGCACCCCAGCAGGTAAGGTCAGGTAAACAACTAAAGGGGAGAGATTCAATGAGGATAAGCTCCAGTTGGGATATAGGCACTAATCCAACTTAGATCCATTTTGAAAGTCTAAGTTGAGACCAAGATTAGATTTTGGTCTTGGTAAGACATGGTCTAATTTATAAATTAATTTTATTTTATTATGTGCTTGCTCTATTTTACAAGGTATTTTTGTTACTAGCTAACTCGTTTTTGCAGGAGTTAGTTTGTAAAAATTCACATCAGATAAATAATGCTAGAGGCGCCTCGAGTGCTAGGAGGCGCCTCGAGTGCTAGAAGGCGCCTCAGTTGAGTTGATGGAGGCACTCTGAGTAGGCTGGAGGCGCCCTTGCACATATATAGTTTGAAGATGAAGTTTTGCTTCAAGAAGATGCCTCGAAGCTTATTGGAGGTGCTTCGGAATGCAATGAAAGCGCCTTAGAGTTGATAGAGGTGCCTTAGAGTTGATAAAGGTCGAAGTCCACAGATCAGATAAGCGTTGTTGGAAGCACCTTGGGTTGTTAGAGGTGTCTTTAACATTGTATAAAAGACAAGTTCGGCTAAGAGGTTCTACATAACTTTTCTATGTGATTCTTCTACCTTCCAGCTACTCCAACTCTATGCTACTATTGTTTTACGATGTTGCTACACCTGACTATTACAGATTGACCAACAACAACACCCAAACTCGATCATTTCTCCGTCTCCGTGTTGGGTAACTGTTTAATTAAATTATTTATCACTTAAGATAATGTAGGGCTGTTATACTTTCTTTATTTGTATTATTTTTTCTATTGTTAATGGATTATCCGTCGAAAAGTTCCAAAATGCCTACCCCCCCCCCCCCCTCTTCTCACGTGCAAATGATCATACACTATCGTCTTGCAAAGTATTTCACTAATTGAAGGTTAAAACTTAAAAGATACATTCTTATAAATATGGTAGAAAAAATGATTCGCTCGCCCGCAATTCCTTCGCCAGCCTATCTCCAGGTCAATATGGAAAAGGTAAATCACGGATGACTACTAACTTTGGACAGTTAAATAGCGCATGAGGAAGGGTAGACACCCGACTACTAACCAGGATTTAACCCCCCAGACTTTATGGTGGTAACACCACTATGTGTTAGTCAACTGTTCATCCTGAAAGGACTACCTTCTTATATATATTAATCTATTATAATAAGTGTAGAAGAAATATTACAATCTAGTGGAGGATTGTGTAATATATGTGAGGGTTTGAATTGAACCAATATGTCTTGGATGATTTAATCTACAACTAACTTTGATAGTTAATTAAATGAAGAGGTATGTCTTTTCATTGTTGCATCTATTGGTTTTATACACATTGATTCATGAAAAACACTAATATTCAGATTTCATTGTTGCATCTATTGGTTTTCATTGTTGCATCTACTGGTATTTTTAATGGATATTTTTTTTTAAAAAAAATGAATTCTTGAATAAACTGCTTTCTATATATGATTCGGATATATATCAGCACTACTGACTGAATTGCTGTGGACCTGCCGTCCATATATAAATAAAACAAACAATGATACATGAAGCTGGAATCGGACAATAAATATACAAAGTAGTAGGAAAAATCTATAGTTACACATACTATCGATTTATGTGATCCTTCATCGTAATTGATAACATCATTCATTGGAATCGAACGGAACCATCATCAAGTCTGTTGAGAAATAAGATTTATGTCAAATTTAACATTTTATTAATATCACTAATTTTTATTATTTATTGTTAAAATGCTCTTTTTATTAACAAAAGAGTTACTTAGATGGATAAATAAATATTTAACCCCTAGGGAAAAAAAGGTAAAAAAACAAATAGGGGGATTTTGATATTAATGAAATTATTTTGGAAAAGATACAAAATCTGCAGCTCCTGTAACTATTTTGCATAAATGATATAAACGATCATAGTATTAAAAAAACATGCATGTTTAGTTGAAAATGTAATGAAATGTGACGAAATTGTACACACGCATGAGACATCGATAATACAACAAAAGGTCACAAATCTTTCGAGTAGTTCGTTGGCAAAATTGAGGTACCAAAAAGTTGCGCACTAATCTGCAATCAAGTTTGTCCCAATCCACACAATGAAAAGCAGAGAGATACCGTCATCACAACAGCATGAGACCTAAAAGGTAGATGCTTCTTTACAAAACGTCTTGATTGGACTCTTTGAAAATGCGAGGAAGCACTTCATGAGCACTGATATCCAAAACCTCTGGATTCCTAAAATGTCAACTAGATTTTTAGCTGTTGTATTTGCAATAAGAAAACATTTGCCGAACAAAAAGTGATGAAGACTATAACAAGCGTACAATTGTAGTAAGAACCAGTCTTGGAAAAATCAGCAATGTAAAAATGAACACCAATGACTGTTTATTAAGCAATATCAAATCACCATAGACCAGCATGAGTACAAGGCAAGGGAATTTAAGTTCAGGATATAATCATGCAAGGCTTTATCATTAAAACATCAAAAGCAATTCCTCAAAAAGATGTATGCAATTTTCCAAACACAGTAGTACTAATTTATTTTCCCTTGGCACACTGAAATGCCCATAGACTGCATACCACATATGTCAATCTTACGTTACAACACAATTACCTTGAGAAGACCCATTCTGGCCATATTGTAAACTAACAAAAAAAACACAGAAACTAACAGATATTATGAGGAAAACCTTGAGGATTGTGTGTGCCTTCAAGTTTCTCCAGTTTCAGACAAGGTTTTGGATTCTGCCCAAACAACTTATATTTTGAACTTTAACCAAATGATATATAATTGTAGTTTACGAATTTTCTTTTAAGTTAGCATGGAAAACTACTCAAAATCTTAAATAATACACCTTGTTTTGGTTTAACAAAGTGTTTTAACTCAAGACATCAAATTGGCCATTTAATACCTGATATGTGTTTCAGGGAGTAACGGGAGCTCAAATTTGATCTTAGTTTGTGATTCAAAGTTGTAGAGGGTTATCAAGTAGATGTGTACCAAAAGTAATCAGAAATTAAGCTAAAATTACTTGATGACTCAAAACACCTCACATTCACCATCTAAGACCTAAAATGTATTTATAGGAACATGAAGCGTATAAATCTAAGGAAGGTCAATAAGTTGTTTTGGTATAAAACAACTTGCGTTGATTTCAAGTCCTGAAAGGAGTTCATAGGAGCATGGAGAGCCCAAATCTAATCTCAGTTTTTGGTTTTAAAATCCAAGAAGACCAACATTTTAGTAAGCTTTCCACATATATTTAGTTACCTGCACAAAGTTTGGCTTCCCTCGGTAGAACTAGGAACAAACCATAATTTGCGCAGAAGAGGTGACTCAAACTGCACAAAGAAGCCATCATTTTGGCCAAGCTTCCATTTCCTAGAACCTTGCCCTTTCCAGACCTACAAAGAATATTTTGATGCTTAATAGGACTCAGCCTGATTATATAAATAAAATAATAATAATAATAGTAATTATAAAGGCCCTCAGCATGCTGCCTCAAATATGAGGAATTCATACTTGTGGATAGGACATAATACTCTTTGGTGCAATCACGCAAGCAGCCCTAGAGAAGGAATCCTCTGCATACTGCCTCAAAAATGAGAAACAACTGCTATGTGTGTCAGGAGATTCAAAGGCCTGACAAAGCAAAGTAAACATCAGTATTCAAACTAGTAATAAGTAATTGCTGGACCAAATAAAGAGCAAGTAAATACCAAAATATAAATTACCTTATCAATATTGACAACCGGAGCATACTTATCAGTCTGACTCTTCTGCTTATCAAGAAGGAAATTGACCCTAGGATCCACCCTACCAGTTTCATGCCATCCCTTAATTGCTGAATCCATTACTTCAACTAGGAAAGAGAAGATATCTTTCCATACACCCTCAATTGGGAACGCTGCAGACTAAAAACAATATGGATCTACATTTTAGATTCAACTAGCAGAAGAAAGAGCATCCAGAATGCATTAGAAAATTGTGAAAATCAATTTCTTCCCAAGATCTAATTTTTCAAATTTGCTTTTATGTTTTCTTTTTCCATGTTTTCACATATCTCCCCTTCTACTGAGCATAGTTCTTAGCTAATCTGATTCAGCAGATAAATCATATCTTTGTTAATTTGTCCCCATACCAGCACCAATTTAGCAAATATGTTCAATTTTTCTAATGTATGAAAAAAAAATAAAAATGACATATCAATTTCAACAAAAATATAGAATCAATATAAAACATAAAATATCTTCAAGTTACATTATTATATGTTTTTCCAGAACCATGCAACCATAAAGATTTGCATATGGGTGATACTTTGGTACATCTTGAATATTGCATTCCTCATTTCATAGTGATGCAAATACACATTTTGCATTTAATGCTAGAAGAGCAATTTGGAAAAAGCAGGAGGAAAAACAGACAGACACAAACAAAAGAAGTCGGTACAAGATAACCAATGAATCTTAAAACAAATATATTGATGCCATTTAATTTTAAAGAAAAACAAACAAAAAATAAAAATAAGTGTCATGAACTTACAAATTCAGGTTTCAGGGGTTCCAGAAACTTGGTCATGTTAACACTAGAATGGATATTTTGAACTTCCAATACCCGCTTATTTTCTCTAGCTAATTGTGTGAGTCTCTTTATTTTCTTTGATATTTCCATGTTCTGGGGATTGTGTTGCAGAGCCACCTGAAAGGCAGCTATTGCCTGCAAATTACAGAATGAAGATGATGCAAATATAAAAGAATAACAACTCATAACAACAACAGCAGAAAAAAGAGGATAAACAAAACAAAAAAGATCTCCTAAGATTTTGTATCTACTATCTAATAAGTTGAGAAAGACATGATTTAAGCAGAGCATTGAATTGATAAAGAAACTTATCAATATATGGATACTGTAATAAGGGATCTTAGTTGATACATCTACATTTGCAAGCAATAGGTCTAAGATTAGGGTGGTTTAAAAGACAGCTTCAAGCTACAGGAAGAGTGACTGTATATCCTTGATGTCCCATCATTAAGGAAAGAAAAACAAACAATTTAGTACACTTACATCATCAAATCGCTCCATTGCCTCTAAAGCACATCCTTTCCTGAAATAACCCTAAAAGAGCATCAAATGGCAGTTAACTTTACCTACAAAGAGAAAGTTATTTTACGTGTTATGAAAAGAAATGTGCTCAATAACATATGGATGACAACCTTCTCCCATTGGGGGTTAAGAGTGATGGTCATCTCAGCATCAGCAAGTGCTTTACTAAGCTTGACCAAATGGAGAAATGCTGCAGCACGATTACTACAAGACAACAATAGCAGATTGAAATAACTACAAAGAATCTACAGAGCAAACTCAAAGTAGACAGAGACTTTTTTACAAACAACGTGAAACAAAATTTTATAGAATTAATGACACAAGTTGCAAGTCTCAACAATTTGATTTCAGGAACACAATTCTTTTTTTAATTATTGAGGCATGTGTAAAAATATTAGGTTAAGTAAGGTCAATATTAAAGTTTTCTTTGATGCCATCTACTTTACAGCTGATCACCGAACAACCAGGGTTGACCCCATTGTCAATACTTATGATATTGTATTGCATAGACTTCAATGTTGGGGCACGACCCATGTAGCTGCCCTAGAATGACAATGGCGGTACGAGTGATAGTCCAGCACGGAGTTCAATGGATGACAAGGTGCATGCGGCTGAGCGAAAATAGTTAGTTACGATTTGCAAAGCTTTGCCAAGATACATAAAAGCAATTTTCAGACAGATGCACGATACTATCTTTTACAATATTTAGCTTCCATGCAGCAATCTATCTCCCAAACAAGAAACATAGAGAGATGCAGTCACACAAATCTACCTCCTTTCTCGCATAAGATAAAAGACAAGAACGGTTGAGAGTTAAGAACGACACCGAACCTGTAAAGGGTAGGATTGTCTGGTTCCAACTTGATGGCCTGCGTATAGAGGGCGGCCGCCTTTAAGTAGTTACCAGATTTGAAGAAATCGTTCCCCTGATCCTTCAAAGACACAACTTTCCCTCCCGAGCTCCCGCCGGAAGACGGATCGCCGCCGGCATCCGCCATCTCTTTTCGCAGAACTAGGGTTCAGTGGCCTCTATTGGGCTTTCGTATATAACTCGATTCGGAAAACAAAACCTAAACCTAGACCATAGTTTATGACTTTATGGGGCAACTTTTACAAATATTATTTGATTTTTTTTTAAAAAAAATATCCAAAATATTATTTAATCATCTGAAAATCCATAATTATCTTGAATTTTTGCTCTTCTTCAATAAATCATCAAAAATTATTTATTTTATAAAAAATCTGTTATTATCTTGATTAAATTATTTATTTTATAAAAAATCTATCATTATCTTGATTTTGTAATTTTAAAAAATAGGTTCAAATCCAACTTTGACATGCGTGTCTATATATACAATGGATCGGAAGAGTAGATCGTGTATACTTCAGAAATATGGTGTTCCTCTTCCTTTGCCTTCTTCCTCTTCTCTCCTCCGCCCAACGCTACCCTCCGTCGAATCCCTAGTTGGAGTTGGTCTACGTGGCACTCCAAGCCCGGAAACACACTAATTCTGTCCAAAATCTAAGGAGATAGCGACCTGATGACTAGGCTCGTGGCTTGATTGGATGAAGACTCCGCGTGGACTAGCTACCTAGGAAAGATACTCCTCGCGTTCCCTAAAAGCAAAGGGGAACGTCAGTGTCAAACCGGGAAGGGGTTCCCGACGTTGGCCCTTCGATGCTCAAGTCAGTTTCCACCGAAGAGTAAGGGAGAAACCGTAGCAAGAGCATGTCTAAGTAATATTGTGCGCCTACCTCTCTAGCGAAAGAAACCCCCTTTTATAAGGGTCCTGTAGCGTCTGAGCACGCATCTCCAAGTGTTGGCACATTTCCCCACTTGTCCTATGAAAAGACAACACCATAAAGTGTCCCTGACACTATTCCTTAAGCGAGCCAACCATCCTCTGGCACAACAGCTGGAAGCTTCTAAAGTACCTTCTGTCGACTGGAGCAACCCTGCTGTTAGTGATACTAACTCCCAAAAGGATATGCCAGGAAGCTCATAGGGGCCAAGCAGGTTCAACCCGGGCTAACCTGGTCCTAGTCCTCCACACAGCTAGTACCCAGTCCGCTCAGTCGTGTTGGAGCACGCAGCGGAATAAGAAAAACGAAAAGAGAGAGCAACGCTAACACAAGTATTTTTTTACTTGGTTCGGAGCCTTCGGCGACTCCTATTCCAAGGCCCGCACTCGTCGAGTGCTTTCGTTGGACAATCCACTAGCAATTCGGAATATTGATTACAAATTGAATTACAGAAATGCTAAAAAAAACAATACCGACAATGTAAATAAGGAAACGGAAAAGCACTCTATCGGTTGTGAAGTCGCAGGAGCACAGCATAGCACTAAGGCTAGCGTTGAAGGATCTTGTCGTTTGTTGTTGTGTTTGACTCCAGCCTTTACTCTCCTTATAGGAGGTTCGGGGGCGCCTGGATCCTTTCAGGCGCCCTGAATATAACGTAGCCAAGCCAACCAGGGTGCTCCACGTGGCGAAGCGACGTTGTAGGATAAATTTTGCATTCCAAGCGCCCAGACTCCATTTTCCAGCAACTTCATTTCCCTGCAAGAAAATGTTAGTCTGAAGCATAAATGCAAAAGATCCTGCAAAACAGAGTGTCAGCACAGTTTATGAAAAAAAAAAGAATAGTAATTAGATTCCGTCTCCTCGAGACCGGAATCTAGTCACGATCTCGACTTAGATATCCGAAATGGATCTAAGTCGGATTGACGCCTAATGTTCCCTTCCTAGGAACGCACCCTCACAGTCACTCCCCTCCAGTGACTTACCTCCACTTATCTGCCAGATGTCCGGTCAGTCCTTCGACCCGTCTGGACTTCGTGTCAGCTACCTGGTCAGACGTCGACCTAGCTGTGCTTCCCTGCAACACTGAGTTAGCACAGTATTAACAGAATTCAAGTATAACATGTTAGGATGTATACTAAAAGCCTAACTTTTTGTATGAACATTTATTTTGAAATAAAAATCACATTGGTCAAATGTCTGCATTTAGTAAAATGTAGTTGTCCATTTAATTTATATTGTAGATAACATGATGTGTGGTGTCACACAGAAGATCATGTTATCAGTTTCTTATAAATTATAAATAGTAGCTCACAACTAAGATGGATTGGGGCAAACCATTGGAATGGTTGTAGTGTAATTTGATACTAGTTTATCTTGACTATAAAATTACATTAGTACACTATATGTGTATTGAGCAGGATCATTTGAGGTTGTTCCTTTTATACTGACTGCATAAAAGAACATAACCTCTGTTATTATGGATGTGCGTACTCTTAATCCCGATATAATAACAAGTACATATACTTAGTATTTATTTCTTTAATTTATCAATCGGTGAGATTTATTTGTTAAATCAATAGGCCCGATAAGTTGAGAAATAATATTATTTATATGGTGTGTTATTGATTATAGAAGGAAACTGTGTCCTAGTTATCTAGGTTGATGATGTCCCCTTGAGGGGCTCATAAGGATTGTCATGTAAACCCTGCAGGTGGACTTAGTCCGACATGACAATGAAGTTGAGTGGTACTACTCTTGGAGCTAGATATTAATTAAGTTAGTTGTCAGTAACTCATTTAATTAATGAACATTCGATATCTTAAACACAGGGAGATTAACGCACTCATTATAAAAAGGAGCCCATAATGTAATATGAGATTGGTGTGGTAGTTCAATAATAACTCTTTAGTGGTATGAGTTATTATTGATGAACTTGAGTTGGTGGTCGGGGCGAACACAGGAAGTTCAAGCTCATCAAGAGGTCAAAATCAATTCCTCCTCTCGGTCCCTGCTGTAGCCTCTATAAAGCCTCGCGTTCATCCATTTTGATTTTACTTCTTACCAAAATGAGGGGTCGGCCACATCCTTGCTTGGTGCCCAAGCAAGGGCCCGACCAAGCCCTCTTGGTGCCCAAGATGTGGGTCGGTCAAGCCATGCTTGGTGCCCAAGCATGGGGTCCGCCATACAAGAAGAGAAAAAGGAAGTTTTGTTGAAAATAAAATTTTGTTAAAATCTTTCCTTTTATAGCTTTCTACAATGGATTAAAAAAGATATTTTAATTTTGTTAAAATCTTTCCTTTTTTGTAATTATCTACAATGATTAAAAGAGAGATTTTAATTTTGTTAATTTTTTTTTTTTAGTTATCTACAATGGTTAAAAGAGAAATTTTAATTTTGTTAAAATCTTTTTTTTTTGTAGTTTTCTACAATTGATTAAAGGAGAGATTTTAATTTTGTTAAAATATTTCCTTTTTGTAGTTATCTATAATAGTTAAAAGAGATATTTTAATTTTGTTAAAATCTTTTCTTTTTTTTTTTAGTTTTCTACCCTTATTAAAAGAGAGATTTTAATTTTGTTAAAATATTTCCTTTTTTGTAATTATCTACAATAGTTAAAAGAGATATTTTAATTTTGTTAAAATTTTTCTTTTTTTGTAGTTTTCTACCATGAATTAAAAGAGAGATTTTAATTTTATTAAAATCTTTCCTTTTTTAGTTATCTTACAATGGTTAAAAGAGTGATTTTAATTTTCTTAAAATCGTTCTTTTTTTTAGTTTTCTGCAATAGATTAAAAGAGAGATTTTAATTTTGTTAAAGTATTTCCTTTTTTACCGTTATCTACAATGGTTAAAATAGATATTTTAATTTTGTTAAAATCTTTCCCTTTTTTTGTAACCAACCATTATAGGAATAAAAGGAAAATTTTGTTATAATCTTTCCTATTTACAATACTTTAAAAGAGAGATTTTAATTTTGTTAAAATCTTTTCTTTTTGTAACCATCTACAATAGAAAATAAGAAGGTGTTTGGCTGAGTTTATAAGCTCTCTAAAACAGCTTATAAACTATTTTGGAGCTTATAAGCTCTTCAAATTTGTTTGGTAAAATTTTTTTCAAGCAACTTATAAGCTGTCAAAATAAGTTGTTTTGGAGCTTATAAGCTGTTTTTAAAAAAGTATGGAAGACCCTACTTTTTAAAAAAAGATCTTATTTTAATAATTTTTTTCTCTAAAATATCCTTATATAATTTCATAAATCTTTATCTTATCATCCATAAATTTTTATAAGCCTAATATCTTTTTATCTCCGCCGACTTCTCTTCCAGCGCCGTGTCATCTTTTCCGCCAATGCCTCTTTTCAATTTTCTCTCCCCCGGTGCAGAAATTCACCCAAAACCCTCTAATAATAAAAATCTCAAAACCCTCTATTAATAGTATTATACCCTTTTTGGTAATTTTATTAATAAAAAGATCTTATAATACCAAACACATCAATACCTTTAAGTTGATTGTAATAAGTTCACTCAAACACTTTAACAGCTTATTTTTAAAATAAGACATAACAACTTATAAGCTCCTAAAACAACTTATAAGTTGTACGAACTTAAAAGCTGTTTTTAAAAAGTTTAGCCAAACACCCTCTAAAAGGAAATTTTATTAAAAACTTTCCTTATTAGTCGCTAACAAAGATTATAAAAGAGGAGGAGGGTGGTACCCAAAACTAACACAACCTAAGGCTCTCTCTCTTTTATTCTATTTGGTGGCCGACCCTTCTTCTCCCTTTTTCTCTTGAGGCCGACGACACCTCTTTTCAAGCTTGGTGGTCGATTGCTTGGTGGAGAAGAAGAAGAAGGAGGAGGAGGTCTCTTCACTTTTCCTTTCTTGGTGGCCGAAAGCTTAGAAGCAAAGGAAGAAGTTCGGGTGTTTTGTCTTGGAAGATCGTCACCCACATGACGTCCAAGAGGAGGAGACGAATACAGCAGAAGATCAAGAGGTCTTTAATTTACAAAGAAAGGTATAACTAGTTAATTGTTTCCTCGGTGTACTAGTTTAGTTTTTTATTTGTATAGATCCTAAAATACCAACACAAGAGGCTAACGATTTTGTGTTTCAATTGAGTTCTCTGTAGTTAAACCTAAGGTTACTGTAAGGAGGTTAAATATTCAATTTCTTTGAAATGCTTTGTCTAGGAAGTTGTGGATGATCCCATAACCAAGAAGGTTGAGTGTCTCGCCAACGACCTGGAAGTCAATCCTTGAAATAATATTTAATCAACTTCTGTAAATTGGTTTAATTTCTGAAGAACTCATGAGTTAAACTTTGATTAATAATGTTAAGTTTCGTTTGCAATCCAAGTTTAACTTCTGATGAACACATGGGTTGAACTTGAATTAATAATGTTAAGTTTCATTTGCAATTCAAGTTTAACTCCTGAAAAGCACATGGGTTGTTAGGAAAAGTTCTGTGCTCATACAAATTTTTGTACAGGGAAAAAGAACGGAATTCCAAGTAGCACCCAACATAACCTAGGGTTACCTCCTAGGATTGCCTAGCTTCACTCACTAGGACTCTCATTGCCTGACTTCACTCACCAGGACTTTCTCCACCTACCTTCACTCATTAGGGCCTGACTTCACTCACCAGGACTTCCTCCACCTAGCTTCACTCACTAGGGCCCTGCTTCACTCACCGGGACTTCCACCACCTAGCTTCACTCACTAGAGCCCGATTTCACTCACCGGGGCTTCCACCACCTAACTTCACTCACCAGGGCTCGACTTCACTTACCGGGACTTCCACTTTGCCTAACCTTTGGTTAGGGCTTACCTTTACTAGTCATCTAGTCCTGACTAGACTTATCTCTCCCAAACATCAAGTCCTCTTTGGGTAAACCCTTGGTCATATTGTCAAACATCGAAATCCTAGAGGTCGATTGCACCAACAAGTCGCACGTTGCTCCTTCTGAATGTTGCACCCCGTTGTATGTCCATCTGCTCAGTCACCCACTGGCTCGCTGGGTTACTCGGCCGCATGCTAGCCCACTTGCTCTCATGCTGCCCTATCACCCGTTGTAATATGCTCGGCCATACACCAGCCCCCCGCTGCTATCGGCTGCTTGGCCATATGCTGGCTCACCGAACCCGTCGTCCGCTCGGTTATATGTTGGCCCACCGAATTTGTCGCCCGCTTGGCCATATGCTGACCCACAGAATCTATTGTCCGCTCGGTCGTACGTTGGCCCGTGCCTCCCATGTCATCCAGTCTTTGTGAATTTAACCTCCTTTGGGTGGACCTCGCCATCATCTACGGATCACACGCCATCATCGCCGACCTAAAGAATATCACCGGCGACTGGTCCAACCCTATCGTCTGCAACTACACCGGCGTTTACTGCATGGCAGCTCTCAACAACCCGAGCCAGATCACTGTCGCCAACATCGACCTTAACCACATCGCCCTCTAGGGCTCCCTCCCCATAGAGCTCAGCCTCCTCTCCGACCTTGCCCTCCTCCACCTTAACTCCAACGCGTTCCATGGCACTCTCCCGGGGTCACTTGAGAATCTGAGGCTCTGGTACGAGCTTGACATCAACAACAACTAGCTCGACGGTGGCTTCCCCTCCGTCATCTCAAGCAACCCTTGCTCAAGTTCCTCGATACCCACTTCAACTGCTTCTGCGGCGACGTGTCTTCCTGTATATCATAATACAATTGATAGAAAAAAGAAATAAAAAAAAGTAATTATTTCTGGATGATCTCATTGATTGATGAAGTACTTATTTATACAAATTGTCTAACTAATAATGGAAAAATTAAATATGACATACAATCAGAATAATAATAACCATAGTAGTGAATATAATAAATTTAGAAATATTATCTTTTACTGTCAATCTAATATTATCTTTTGCTGTCAATCTTTGATTACGATGCTAAATATGATAAATCTCGATTGATTGAAATAAATATAAGATTATTTTTCATAACTGCTTTCTTTGTTATCATTACTAGAGAGTATTTGAATGCTATCGCAAGTAGAGCTGTAGAGCGAGTGCATGACAGATAAGAAAGATGGGGAACGAAGGTGGAGGATTCTCTTTTTGCTAGCTATTGTATCCTTCTGCTATCAAGGTGAGTCATGACCTCCTCTTATAGGAATTTCATGCCTTCGCTACATTGGATGACCGAGTAATGGTCCGACATTTGACATGCACAAATCTCGCAAACGAGTCAATTGTATCCTTCTGCTTTCAAGGTCGGTCATGGCCTCCTCTTATAGGAGTTTCATGCTTTCCCTATGTAACGACCCGGCCCTTTGGCCTCTTGGGCGACCCTTGTGGTGGCCCAACTGGCGATCTCTCATGTCGTCGGCCCATTTGGCGACCTCTCATGTCGTCGACCGACGACCCTTGGCCGTGCCGTTACTCACTAGGTCTTCCCACCCCTGGCCAATGGATTTTTGCCTCCCCCAGGATTCGAACTCTAAACCTCTAGGCTTAAGTATTAGAGTTTATGAATCCTGGTAACCAAGTGAGATTACCAGGATTCATAAACTCTAATACTTAAGCCTGGAGGTTTAGAGTTCGAATCCTGGGGGAGGCAAAAATCCACTGACCAGGGGTGGAAAGTCCTAGTGAGTAACGACACGGCCAAGGGTCGTCGGTCGACGACATTAGAGGTCACCAAATGGGCCGACGACATAAGGGCCGACGGTCGACGACATGAGAGGTCGTCAAATGGGCCGCCAAATGGGCCAAGAGGGTCGGGTCGTTACACCCTACATTGGATGATCGAGTAATAATTCGGCATTTGACATGCACAAATCTCGCAAACGAGTCAACTTAGTTCAGTATAATTCGAGACTTGGATTTATATCTATGTGCACTCAAGTGTGAGAGAAAGCATCTCCTTATGTATTTATTCACAACATATATGTTTGTGAATCAATATAAAACAACTAATATGCCTTGAAACTTTCAATGTGTGATTAAAATCTCAATCACAATGAAATATTTTTCCTCTACATGCTCGACCTCTTTTTCATTCATATTCATCCAACACCAAATTTCCCATAAACACAGTCGAGCTCCCTATAAACGCTCTCAAGCTCTTTCGAGGTCAACATAACCCTAAGTGCATTTGTGTCAACTAAGTGGTTTAGGCCCATGTTGACTGAGTAAAAATAATATTATGTGAAATTTATGTTGCCTGAGTCAAGGAAGTACCAAGTGGAATCTACCTTCGCCTCCCCATCAATTGTATTTGTATTTCGTTTAACGGAGGTGCATATATGAGAAAACTACAACGAAAATCTTTTTCACAACATATAAAATCGAGTTTGACACTTGAGAAAATTTTAATTTATCCATGGCAAAAAGTTTTGTCCATGTGTAATTTCATTGTGTGTATTAGTTATTCTGATTATTATGAAATTTTTGTATTGTTTTGCTTTGTGTATTTCATGAATACCTACAAACACAATGTGCGCATTTGTATATTCAAAAGGAAAAAAAAAATGAAAGAAACTTAGATGTTCCAGACACTACAAGAAAAGTCACTTTCCGCAGCGCATCATCAACGGCGTGCATTTAAAGCGCGCCGTTAATAATAGTTTTTACGGCGCGCCTAATTATGTGCGCTGCGGAAAGTATAATATTTATACAAATAACAGCGTGCAGAAAAAGTGCGCTGTCAATACAATTTTCAACGACGTGCAAAGTACGCTGTTAAAATTTAATATTAACAGCGCGCAGAGCGTGCTGTTAATAATTATTAAATATTAAAAAAATATTAACAGCATACAATAGGCGCCATTAATAATCTTCAACATTTTCTAAATTAATATTTAATCAAAATTTTTCACTTAGAAATAAACCTGCCGCGAATAATTTTCTCCCAATATTTTCCGCGCTTCTTAAGGCCGCGAATTATTCTCACCCAAGCTGCCCGCGCGGCGAAATAATCTTATATTCTCCCGCAAAACCTAAAACGCAGCCTCTCAAAAGAAATTCGCTTCACCGAACCTCTCTGTCGCAGCCCAACTCCTCTCCGCCAACATCTTCGCCGGCGAAGCACTCTCAGCCAAAGCCCTCCTCCTCACGCAATCTCTCCCCATCGAAGCCCTCTCAGCCGAAGCCTCCTCAGGCGAACTCCCTCCGCCGAAGACTCTCTGCCGCAACCCTAATATTGTCTCTCTGCTGAACATCTCCATCCTCTCCCAGACGAAGCGCTCTCCTGTGAAGCCCTTTCCTCCGAAGCTCTCCACCAAATTGAATATCTTCGTCGATCCTTCCCTTTCTCAGGTTGGATTTTCTTTTTTTTTTCTTGTATTATGCTGTCGCTGCTTTGAATTAGTTGAACAATTTCGTTTTAATTGATCATGGAGCATCAATTCCGTTTACAGTTGGAACAGAGAACTTGAAGAGGGGAGGTTTAAGTTTGTTGCTACATGTGTTTTAATTTTGTTTTGGTTTGGTTAATTTGGTTTTGATCATGGAGCATCAATTGGTTTTTTGTTGCTACAAAGCGTACATGTATCACATGGACTGGTTGGGCTCGGCGAGAATCCCTTAGAAATTGAAACAAACCAAATCAGGGGTTCTTTTGGTTTACTATTTATTTTATTCAGTATGAAATCATAACTAAATTATTGGTTAGATGGTTATGTTACTATTTCTTTACTATAGTCATTAGAAATTTTCTTTAGTAATATTTTTATATTGGCAACTACTTTTATTTTATTTAATCAAGTCATTCAGATTATTTCGATACAAGTTACAATTTTATTTTGTCACACTGTTATTAATTCGAGATAGATTTTCTAGTAGCAATTTAGTTAACTGGTTTGGTAATAAGTAAAAACATCGAGTATTTTCATGTGTGCGCATTTTTTAATCTGTTTCTATCCTCTTTTCTGCTAGTAACTATTTTACAATCGTATCTTTTTAGTTTTTGTATCAGTTATATCTGAAAAATGTAGGGAAAGTTGATACAATTTATATGCATTGATATCGTGAAGTGTTGATTAGAAACAATACCATGAAGCGATTAGCTATACCTCATGTTGTCAAGTCATAGACAAGAAGAAATATAATGTGTTTTTTTTAACAGACTTCTCATGATTTATAGAATTTACAATAAGGATATTCATCTTCAACTGCTCTGCATATGAACTGAAGACCTATTTCAATTAATAAGCAATAACAGTCTAGAATATTTTTGTTTAAGTTAAAAAAAGTGTTTGAAGATCAATTTCCGAGTTTAATTCGAAAAGAAGAATTATAAATAAATTATTGTATGATCCATTATAAGTTTTTATATGTATATTTTTATTTGATTAATTATATTAAAGGAGATTTTTGATCCAATAGTAAAATTATTGTTGTGTGACCCGAAGGTCATAGATTCTAGTCTTGAAAATAGTCTCTTGTATAGTACAACAGATCATTCCTTGGGATCCATGTTGACAGGAGTTTCTTGCACTTTCCTTTTGCTTTATTAATTATATTATTGTCTACATTGAACTAAAATCCTAGCTCCGCCCCTGTTTATCTTCCATTATGCTTGAGTTAGTGTAATTGCTATTGCTGTTGTTAATTTGGTATTTATGTTTCTTTTTGGTATTATTTTTTAAAATAATTAATTTAATTTGGTATTTTGTGCACGAGGCTTAAGCTATGTTTGCTCCCCTTGTTGTGAGACAGAGGCGACTTTTTTTAAATCGGAAGCTTAGATCATTTACGAAATGGATAAGGAATGGATGCATCTGCCTTCAAGGCTTGTACCTGAGTATGAAGAAGGGGTTCAAAAATTTCTTACACAAGCTAGGAACTATGCTAAAACACGTGAAGTAATCTTATGTCCTTGCAAGCGTTGTAAAAATAAAAAGTATATGAAATTTGACCAAGTGTATGAGCACTTAATTATTAAGGGGATGGATCCTTCTTACACTAGTTGGGTCTTCCATGGTGAAAGTTATACCCCACAATTTCAAGAAGAAGGTAGATCAGGAGGAGTTCAAGTAGATGATGATAAAACTAGAGAGGAATATCACTTATATAGGAATGTCTTTGTGTCGGAAGAAGAGGTTGGACACACTATATCTGAGGCAAAGGATTATGAATTTGCTGATTTATTAGAAGATGCAGAAACTCCTCTCTTCCCTGGTTGCACAACTTACACAAAGCTGCCAGCAGTCGTCACATTATACAATTACAAGTCTACTAATGGTCACACTGACAACAGTTTCAATGAGCTCCTTAAGATCTTAGGTGGCATGCTTCCAGAAAAAAACACACTTCCAGAAACTGTTTATTTAATGAGAAAGATGTTGAAACCATTTGATTTAGAATATGAGAAGATTCATGCTTGCCCAAATGATTGTTGTCTATTTAGAAAGGAGTTTAAAGATTTGGACTCATGTCCAAAGTGTGGTTCCTCAAGATGGAAGGTGGACAAAATAACCTCCAAAGTTCATAAAGGAGTTCCTGAAAAGGTACTACGATATTTTCCAGTAATACCAAGATTAAAAAGGATGTGTACATTAGAAGAAAAGGCTGAAGACTTGATTTGGCATTCCAACAACAAAAGTCAAGATCATATGATGCGTCATCCAGTTGATTCAGTAGCTTGGGATACAATAAATCATATATAAGTGACCAACTTTTGCATCAGATCCTAGAAATCTCCGACTTGGTCTTGCTACAGATGGATTCAATCCTTTTGGTGACCTTAGTTCCAAATATAGTTGTTGGCCAGTAATTTTGGTAAATTACAACCTTTCTCCATTGATGTGCATGGCAAAGGAAAATCTTATGCTAACATTATTGATTCCAGGCCCAAAACAACCTGGAAATGATATAGATGTCTACTTGGAACCCCTTGTGGAGGATTTGAAAGAGTTGTGGGACACAGGTGTAGAGGCTTATGATGCATTTAGCAAATCAATGTTTAATCTGAAGGCTATTTTGATGTGGACGATCAATGATTTTCCTGCTTACGGAAATCTAGCTGGATGTACCACAAAAGGAAAAGTTGGTTGCCCTATATGTGGTGAAGACATATGTTCAATGTGGCTTAAGTACAGTAGAAAGTTTGCATACATGGGTCATAGGAGATTTCTTGCTGCTGATCATCCATTTCGTCAGAAAAAGAAGTGGTTTAATGGAAAAAAAAGAGAGAAAAGGGAAACCTAGACCTTTGACTGGGCTACAAATTCTTAATGCAGTGAAAGATATTGAAAATGATTGGGGTAAAAAACAAAAGGGTCAGACTATCAATACATTTCAGAAAAAGAGGAAGACGCCGGATAATTCAAAAAGGGTACAAAAAACAGTTCAAATGTGGAAGAAAAAGTCAATTTTTTTCGATTTGTCATACTGGAGTGTAAGTTATTTGACTCTCTATTTAATAGTTTTTAATAATTTGTTATATTTCTGAACTAATACTATGAATGATTACTTATAGGGGCTTCTGTTACGTCACAACTTAGATGTGATGCATGTTGAAAAGAATGTTTGTGAGAATATCATAGGCACATTGTTAAACGTGAAGAAAAAAATCCAAAGATGGTGTTAATGCTCGCAAAGATTTGATGCACTTAAAAATTAGAGAAGAATTGCATCCTCAACAAAAAGGGGAAAACATGTATCACTTGCCTGCTGCACCTTACACATTGTCTAAAAAAGAAATGAATGTATTTTGCTCTAGGTTGAAGAAAATAAAGCTACCCGATGGTTATAGCTCAAATATTGGTAATTGTGTTTCTTTAGAAGACCGTAAACTTATTGGACTGAAATCTCATGATTGTCATGTTCTAATGCAACAATTGCTATCAGTTGCATTGAGAAATCTTTTATTGAAAGGTCCACGCAATGCTCTATTTTTGTTGTGTGCATTTTACAATGAATTATGTCAAAGAGTGTTAGATAGAAACTGTTTAGAACAACTCGAGGAGAATATTGTGCAAACTCTATGCATGTTGGAAAGGTATTTTCCACCTGCTTTTTTTACCATTTCAGTTCATTTGACAATTCATTTAGCTAGAGAAGCTCGCTTGTGTGGACCAGTCCAATTCCGCTGGATGTATCCATTTGAAAGGTAATAAATATTATACAACGAATTAGATTTTGTTATCAATACTTCTTTCATCTAATTTATTTTGTTATTTAGATTTATGAAAATACTTAAAGGTTATGTGAAGAATCGAGCAAGGCCAGAGGGTTGTATAGCTGAGTGTTACCTCGCAGAAGAAAGAATGCGATTTGGTAGTGCTTATATTAAAAAAGCTGCTAGTATTGGTGTTCGTTCTAATCGGAATGCAGATTTGGAGACTGGATTATTCGAAGGTCGCCCAATTTCTCAAGGAAAAGTTAAGATTTTAGAAGACCATGTGTTACAAGCTGCATATCGATATGTGTTGTTCAATACTGCAGAAGTTGAGCCTTACTTACAGTAAGTATAGTTAATTGCAAATCCTATTAATCTTGGTCTAGTACATAATTTATATATTTTAACAATCACTCTTCAATGATTTTAAATAGAATGCACATTGAGGAGCTTAAACAAGTAGATCATCGTTTCATAAGGAATGAAGGGTTGTTACAGAAACAACATATGGAAACATTTGCTCAATGGCTATCAAAACATGTTCCTATTACCTCTTCAGGCAGAATTCAATGGCTAGCACATGGTCCAAGAAAGCATGTTATATCTTATACAGGTTATATTATAAATGGATATCGGTTCCACACAATTGATGTTGGAAGGTCGACACAAGATAGTGGTGTTTCAATTGAATCAGATACTGTTTGTCAATCTAGTGGTAATGATTATTCATATACCATAGGAAGGTTATCATACTATGAGGTTATACGAGATATTATTGTACTAGACTACTATTCTTTCAAAGTGCCTGTCTTTAGGTGTGATTGGGCCAATCATGGAATTGGTATTAAAATAGAAGATGGTTTTACACTGATCAACTTACACCAAGGACTAAGTACTTTTGAAAGTGATCCTTTCATTTTAGCATCACAAGCAAAGCAAGTATTCTATTTTAGGGACGATGATGAATCAAATTGGTATGTGTTGCTAAAAGCGCCGCCTCGGGGTATTCATGACATGAATTTGATTGAAGAGGATGCCTATACATCATCAACACCTCTTGATGTGTCTAGACTTGAGATTAACATTACCGAGAATGAACCATATGTAAGGAATGAGTGTGAGGGAATTGATGTAACTGATCCATGACTTAAATTTTATGGTGTAGATTTTATAGTTAATTACTCCATCTAATGAATTTTCTTTTCAAGTTTCATTATACTTTATTTACTGTTTTATTATATTTTTCTAGTTTGTTTATTTTTAGCGATGATCATGTCATATTGTAAATAAGCAGGTTATTAATTATTCAAACGATGAGAAAAATGAGGGGAAAACGTAGCAAAGCAGTTGTAGATGAAATTCAGGTAATGTTGTATTCTATTTTAAATCTTGGTTTATTTCAATAAAGTATACTTATCCATTTCAATTGCTTTATGCCATTTTGCAGGAAAATATAGATTCCAATAGTCCACATAACTCATCACAAGATTTGTACAGTAAAGAGAAAATTGATGATGAGAAAATTGATAAGAAAAAGGGGCGTGGTCCATCAAAGTTGAATTTGGTTAGTGGTCAACAAAAGCCAAAAGAACTGGAGCGTAATGAATTTGGACAACCGATAGGAGATAATTCAGTTAAGTACGCTTCTTTCCTAGGTTGCATGATAAAAGAATTTGTGCCATATACATTAAATGGATGGAATGACGTAGACAAAGAAGTAAAGAATAGGATGTGGGATTGTCTTCGGGTATGTCTTCGGTTACTAATTTTTTCTTGTCCAATATTAATTATAACAAAATGTAAATATATTTTCGTGCTTCTTAATGTACAGATGAATTATAATGTTGAGGAGTGGGAAAAGAAATCAATCTTTCAAAAGTTGGCTAAGTTGTGGCGTGATAGGAAGTCCAAACTACAAATACTTATACGAGAAACTAATGCTCGTCCAGTTGCTTCACGAAATCTTAGTCTTTTGAAGCCTGAATTTATGGATCAAAATCAATGAGAATTGTTTGTAAAGAGGACACTATCATCCGTTTTTCAAGTAAGTATTTAATTAATAAATCTTGCTTTTAATGGTTAAAGTTTTTTTTTTATTATTTTAGGTACTTCATATACATTATTTAGTTTACATCTATATTGTGACATTATTAAAACAATGTATTTTAGCATAGTACTCAACAAAGGAATCATTGGGTGGATTTAGTCCATCTACTTGTACCAGAATCATCGCTTTCCTCCATATGCTGGATAATTAAACATATAGCAACAATAAAATAAAGAACTTTTCCTAGTGTTAAAGTTCATTGGCTAACTACTCATTTTGTAAGCTTTATGTGTTAGAAAAGGTACCAATTTTATATTTATATATTCGACAACCACAATTGTCCATATGAAATTAATAGCATGGAGCTTACTAGCTTCAACATGTTTCTTTATAACGATTTTTAATTTGAAAAAGGTAGTATTCAAACCCAAGAGCTCCTGCTATGCACTACACGTATCCAAAAGCTTGCTGTTAGGCAAAAGACCAATTTATCCAGTAAGCTAGTCTGACATTCCACAATCTTGAAAATCTCCAGTATTGTTATCGCTGGTTACACCGGAAAAGGAAAATGATACAGCTGATTGAACTTGTAGAACTGGTAATCCCTCACTAGAATCTGCATTTCCTCCAGGATTAGACATCAACAGATCAGCAGACACGGCTTTGCTGCATGTTACTGCTTGAGTGAAACAGGTGCTAAATTTAGTAGTTTATGCTGCAATGACAGATCAAACCATCACCTACAATTTACAATTTACAATTTACAATTTACAATTTATAATTATTCAGTCAGCATCCTGAATTTGTTCTCCTGCATTTGTAACGCCAGTGATATTTTACTGCCACATCTTTTGTTTTTTTTCTCTGCTTTTATGGAAACTCCATGACTGTTCCATTGACTGCAGCCACAGCGATGACTATGTTTGAATATGTGATAAGAATCAAGAGAAGCAAAAAATCTCCTAGCCATGTTTTTAATACCAGAAAAGTTGCATATCCCATGCATGAATCACTACATCAAAAGTTGCATATCTCATGCCTTGTCTAAATAATTACTACTGTTTATTTTATTTTCCTTGTCTAAGAAATTATTATTTATTGATCTAATGAATAATTAATTATATATGAATATGATAGACATTTTTTTATTCTCAGGAAAAAAGTGCAAAATTCAGAACAATGAGGGAAAATCAAGATCACATTCACACAATGAGTCGTAGAGGTTATGCCCGTTTGGCTTGCATGATGGTAAAAAAATTTATTTATTGAACTTTATACAAAAACATTTACATATACACTTAATTAGTAACATTATTTGTTCTAACACTGTTTATATGTTTTATACTGCAGGAAAAAGCAAGTCCTGCAGATACACCAATTACACGATCAAAAGTTTGGATCGAAGGTCACAAGAAGAAAAATGGAGAACCTAGTAGTCAAGCTAGTGGAGAGAAAATAGTAATAAAACCATCTCTTTATTATTTGTAGAATTCGCAAAAAAAAAATAATCTAAATTTTTTATTTTAGAATCTGCGATATATCATTTTTAAAAGTTATATTTTTTTATTTGCAGAAAGAAATAGAACGGTGTCCACCTGAATCTCACAACACAACTAACATTCTTGATGATGCAATTAGTCTTGTATTTGGCAAGGAAGCTCGAGGTAGAGTGCGTGGAATGAGCTTTGGAGTAACACCATCGAAAGTTGGAGCATCTGTGCAACAAAATGGAACTGTTAAACGACTTGAAAGTACGGTGAATAACCTTCAACAAGAAATGCAAGAAATGAAGTTCTTGTTTTTTCAAAATATGAGGCAACAAAATGAGCAAGAACAGGTTAGTAATTAAAAACAAAATATATAATATGGAAAAGTTTATCATTAATTGTGTTAATTACTTTGAGTTATTTTGTATTCTTGTTAGTAAAATTATCTTATGGTGATATTAATTGACACAACTTGTTTATTAAATTAGGTTGGTAGCGGTGACATTGGTAGCGGTATTGGTAATTATGTTGGTGGCAGTAGTCATGGGAAAAAAAATGGTAATGTTAACCAACCTCTAACTGTAGCTCAGGTAATTATTTTGTAATTTTTGTTTTCTAAATTACATATTTGTTATAAAATAGATATGGTAGAATTAATAATTTTGTATGGTTATACAGTCAAAAATGAAGGATGTGAGTCATGGAGATATCAGGGATAATGCTAAATGTAAGCTACTTCATTGGTGTGTTGATGGAGTTGTGGCAGAAGGTCGAATCGCATCTACAGATCCAAAAGCAAAAGTGCATCACGTTCTTCTTGGTGGATCATGCTGGAAAGTTTGGGTTGATAAAGTTTTTGTAGAGAAGGTGGATCTAATTAGACCGAATGATGAAATGCTTTTTCTCGAGGATGCAATAGGAAGTACAGTTGCTTGGTTAACAAAGTTTATAGTTGTGTATGACTGATATAGATTCTATTTAGTTTAAAGTCATACTCTATTTAGTTTATAGTTGTGTATGACTGATAGGAAGTACAGTTGCTTGGTTAACTGTTTTTTGGTATAATGAAATGACTTTTATTTATTGTGTGTGGATTGGATTTGTATTTAATTTATTGTGAAATGTTTATTGATTATTTTAGCATAATAAAATTATTTTTTTTTATATTCATTAGACCATCCGCGGCACGCAATGCACGCCGCGGAAAATAATATCCGCAGCGCGCAATGCACGCCTTTGAAATTACTATCCGCAGCGTGCATTGCGTGCCGCGGATATTATTTTTCGCGGTGTGCATTGCGTGCTACGGAAATTACTATCCGCGGCGTGCATTGCGTGCCGTGGATATTATTTTTTTATTTCACAGAAATTACAATCCACAGCGCGCAATGCATGCTGCGGATAGTCTTTTCCGCGACGCGCAATGCGCGTTGCGGATAGTATTTTCTGTAGCGCGCAATGCGCGCCACGGATAGTATTTTCTGCAGCGCACATTGCGCGCCGCGAATAATATAGGACTTTCAACAGCTTTCAACTACGCAGCATGCAATGTGCGCTGCGGAAAGTGAATTTGCGCGCTGCAAAAAGTGATTTTTGTTGTAGTGAGAGTTCAAGAAAAAAAAACAAAGAAGAGTTTATTGTATATATTTTGTCAAAGACACTTCTATTTGTTTGAGTCTAATGTCTATTTTTAGTCTACAAGAGGAATCAATGTTTGGATATCCAAAATTAAAATAGAGTGATTAGTTAAGAGTAAAGTAGAGAAAAATTCTCAATCACAATTTAAATTTTGTATGCAATCTCCATTTACAAAAAACTTTGTTTCCACTCCCTGCATGCAAAGTTTTATTTGTTTCCCTCATGCAAATATTGTGACCTAATTGTCCCTTAGATTTTTTAGGTACAAAAGGTCCAAAAATGAGTATAATTCCTCTTAAATTCAGCACTTTACATTAGAATCAAGTATATTTTCTATTAAATTGAGCATATTTTTTTTTCTGTTTTAATATAATTCCTTCTAAATTCAACACCATGTAAAAAGAAAATCTAGTATATTTTCTATCCAATTAAGTATCATTTAAAGAAAATCTAGTATATTTTCTATCTAATTGAGTATCATTTAAAGAAAATCTAGTATATTCGAGTATATTTTCTATTAAAATTACCCTTCATATTTTTTAGTTATAAATAGTCTAAAAATAAGTATAATTCCTATTAAATTCAACATTTTAAATTAGAATCGAGTATATTTTCTATTAAATTGAGTACAACTTTTTTCTTATTTAATATAATTTCTCCTAAATTCAGTACTATTTGAAAAAATCTAGTATATTTTCATCGAATTGAGTATCATTTAAAGAAAATTTAGTATATTTTACATCCAATTGAGTACAATTTAAAGAAAATCTAGTATATTTTCCATCTAATTGAGTTGGAAAAAAAAATCATACTCAATTTGATAGAAAATATACTAGATTCTAATTTAATGTACTGAATGGATTTATACTCATTTTTAGACTTTTTATACTTAAAATATCAAGGATAATTAGGTAAGTATATTAGATTAGGGAGTGAAAAGAAAGATTTTTTCTAATGGAGAGTGCATACAAAATTATGCTTGTCAATGTAGATTGCATGTAAAATTTTCCATTAGTTAATCACTCTAGATAAAAGTTGATGACTGATGTATAAAAGGTTTATTTTATTTTTCTAAAAGGACGATGATTGATTTTATCATCCTTTTCCTTACCATTTATGCCAAAGATTGAAAAGGTAAACAAACGATTAGATAATGATAATTATAACATATTTATTAAAATGATGTCATTTAATTTAATCTCATCACAGATTAATAATTTTTATTTAGGTGTTAAATTTATTACCATCTTGTAATATTAAAATTAATTGACCGTGTATTGCTAAATCCTAATTATACGGAAGAAAGAATCCAACAGAAATCAGAATTGGAATAGAAGTTAGTATTTCCTAAAATAACTTAACTATACGGTGAGATTAGAGCTCTATACATTGCACAAGGCCGCCGATCCTCCGTCACTTAGCACAATCTCTTTTATTCTTCTTCATGGATCCTTTAGCGTGGCCGTGGAGCATCGACGACGCAGACAGCGCCGCCCCGTCGGTGGAGATACCTGGGTGGGCAGTCGTCGAAACAGGCAGCGCTATTCTTCGCATGAAGGCGCGGGTGGTGGTACGGCCCTCGGGGGGTGACCTAGACATGATGCCGCCCCAATTTATCATCTCGCACTTTCGCCGCCGGAGGAGTTCTTCTTCCGACGTCGACGTCGACGACGCCGCCGAGGACGCCCATGTCACCTTTCGCCAGCCCTTCTACTACATCAACTTCCAGCCGGCCGCCTGGAGGGAGCAGACGCAGCGGATGTTCTCTGACGTCGCTGCGAATCGCGTGCGCCCCGACGACCTCTACCATCTCGTTCAAGGTTTCCACTGGTACACCTACTCTGTGGTCCGCCGATTTCCGATCGCGGAGTTAGTCTCTCTGGAGTTCTTCTCCGTCGTTGAAATCCCCGTCACTCCTTCCGCTTCTGCCAGCGAATTACATCGCTTCAGGTTTTCTCCGGAGACCAACGAATATTTGTTCGGGAGCGACGACGACGATGACGTCGATGGCTACATCGTCCAGTCTCTCAGATTCCTCAGAGCCCGCAGAGGGCCGAGGCCGGCGTCCGCAGCGGCGGTGGAGGGGCTCCAGATGGTAACTGCAGGAGAAGGTATCTCGTGTCCCATCTGCCTCGATGACTTGGAGGTGATGAGTCAGGTCTTGGCGATGCCTTGCAGCCATCCGTTTCACGAAGGGTGTCTGAGGGAATGGCTGAAGCGGAGCAATTCTTGCCCCGTCTGTAGATTCTCACTTCCGGCAGCCGCCGAGTAGCGTCTGTCTGGCAATCTATTGCAATTCAGGAAAGAAATTTCTCAGTCCATGTATTCATTGGTTTAATTTGATGATGATCATCCCTATTAGTTATGTTCTGCTTTAGATTACTTACTATATAACTGCAACTGCTCCTAGATTGTTGACGCTCCTCTTGTTTTTTAAAAGGTAATTATCATGATTTTGAAATGTATGCAGGAGGAAGTTGGTGAGCTCACTGCATAAACATTATGTGGATGCTTATGTAGTGAAGTTTGTCACCGTTTTGTTTCTTTAAGCAATGTTTTCCATCTCATTTTTTTTATTGTATAAATTGCAGATTAAATGTAAATATGCTAGATTGGTTGTGTTCTTCTAGTCTATCTATCTATTTCTAGCTATCTTAAGTTGAGTTGAATTATCGTTGACTTTAATTTGCTATGTCAATTGACAATTAAAAGATCATAGGAGTATTCATCAACTGCTCTATGAAACACTTCTTTAAACCATAGAAATTTTCCATTTTTCTGCCATTTACCACATATTGTTACAAATTAGTGTTATTCTACTATAAGAAATGAAGGCTGACAGTGTTATCTGTATATTTACGACCCTTCTTGAGGCCCTTAGGTTGGTTTTCTGAGAAATAGGTGACTTATGAGACACTAACTGTTCATTTTGTCTTTTCCATGATATTCTTTCAAGATATGGTTGACAAGGAGTTTTTGTCAAAAGAACAGCTTTTCATGGTTCTCTGTCTCTTTTGTTGATGTAATTTTGCAGTATGTTGATAAAGAGTTTGGAACTGGAGTCTTGAAGATTAGTCCTGGACATGACCACAATGATTATCATATTGCTAGAAAGCTTGGCTTACCAATACTCAATGTTATGAACAAAGATGGTACTTTGAATGAGGTCGCTGGGATATACTGGTAAGGCTTCAGTTATGAGATACGACTATTAGGATGTGTAATTTGAATAAATAATTTGGTTAGGTTTTTGTGATGTATCCCCTTCTGTTCAATTGTTCCTCTTGCTTTGCATTCTTATGATTTATTATTATTATTATTATTTTCACAGTGGATTAGACAGATTTGAGGCTCGAAAGAAGGTTTGGTCTGATCTGGAAGAGACTGATCTGGCAGTAAAAAAGGAACCTCATGTATTACGAGTTCCCAGATCGCAGTGTGGTGGTGAAGTATTATTCTTCTTATTTTTTGTGTGCTAGTATATTTGATTTTCATCTGTTAAATCATTTAGTGCCCATGATTTACTATTCCACTAGGTAATAGAGCCACTTGTGAGTAAGCAGTGGTTTGTCACTATGGAGCCATTGGCTGAGAAAGCCCTTCATGCTGTTGAAAATGGAGAATTGACCATTCTTCCTGAGAGATTTGAGAAGGTACTTATTGGTGTTTTTTGTTTCTTCTTAGTTGGCTTGTTTAATTGTTTTACAAAAAGAAACATAGAACCTGTCCTATGTTTGACGAGCTACTTTTTAGTACCATTTTTTTCTTTCATTTTTTGATTTGTTTCTGGAAACAACCTCTTGCAAAAAAAAGTAGGGTAAGGCTGCGTACAATGGATCCTTCCCCGGGATCCCGCATAGCGGGAGCTTCGTGCATCGGGCTTTCCTTTTTTTTTTTATTTTTTGATTTGTTTAAACTTTCCAAGTGATCACACAAAATTTATATATTAGTTTTCCTTTTGAAGCTGCAAACACAGAATGTCATCCAGATGATTTAAGTTGATTCCCTACTTTTCTAATATAAAGCTCTCTTGGTTGATAATAACAGACATATAAACACTGGCTGACAAATATCAAAGACTGGTGTATAAGTAGACAGTTATGGTGGGGACATCGAATTCCAGTTTGGTACGTTGTTGGCAAAGATAATGAAGAGGATTATATTGTTGCTAGAAATGCCGAAGAGGCTCTTGTTAAAGCCCATGCCAAATATGGAAAATCGGTGGAAATATATCAAGATCCTGATGTCCTTGATACCTGGTTTTCAAGGTTGGCTTGTCTTTTGGAAAAGTCATGAATGTACAAATTATAGTTGATGTCATGGATCAACTTCTTGATTTCATTTATTTTTTGAATTTCTTGATTAAATGGTTTTGAAGCATTTCATACATTTCTTGCCAGTTGTTTTCTAAATGTCAGGGAAGTTTTTTTATCTGCTGAACTCTTCTTTTTCGATCTCTGCCATTTTGTTTACGGTGCCCTGAAATTCATGTGATAAGTAATTAGACATTTTGTTTATCCTTTCTAATGATGACTATCACATGCTTTTCATGGCTCTGAGCGAGTTTTTGAAGATATTGCTGCTTTTGACAATGATGTTTGCTATAGGATTTGTAGTTTTGTTTACTGTAAAGTGATTACTATGCAATATTCTATCCAGTGGCTTATGGCCTTTTAGGACCCTGGGCTGGCCAGACAAGAATGCTGAGGATTTCAAGCAATTTTATCCCACGACCATCCTGGAGACTAGGTTTGTTGTTTTATCTCATTTGTGATTAACATAATATTTTACTGCACCTATTTAAATTTATGATTCAGGATTGTATTTTAAGCATGTTGTATGACTATAATCATCAAAATTTTCTTTGACACGCTTACAAAGTTCTCCAAGTTATTATAAAAATATTGTTTGGTTTTATCTTATCCATCGCCAACTACTGCATCTTGCTCCTGAGTAGTTCAACTGTTCAGTTCTTTTATATGTATGCCATCCATGTAATGAATATGTTATCCAATCGCCTTCGCTAGAAAGGACAGAATTGTTAAATATAACTTTTCTTTTCAGTTTTTAAAATATTCTGCATTTATCTTCATTGTCATTGTGCGAGACTTATTCTACATTATGATATGATGACATTACCAGAATGAGAAGGCACCAACTAGACATGATCAGAAGTATTTTCTGTTGCTAAGCAGGCAGAATTTGTCATGAGTGAGATTTTGTTATGATTAAAACTTTAAAAGATTGATTAATTTTATTACCCCATGTAAACTTTGCAGTCATAACTTTCCACTTCAGTTCTTATAGGCATTGAGGATACTCGAGGTTGAAAATGAAGTTACTCTCAACTTTGACACTAATGATCATGTTAATAAAATAAACAAGCCAATCAACAAATTTTATGAATAGTATTTCATCTTATGTAAAAAGGAAAACAGATTTTTCTTAGAGGTGCTTGCTTTTACTGTCCTGGAAAATACTTTTTGATAGAAGTGTTTCTAGATAGAGAGCTGCTTTTCCCTCCTCCCGGTCAACGCACACTCCCTCCACCTCTCCTCTCTCTAAATGCCAAATGACGCATGTAACCTCCTTTTTGTTTTTTTGTTTTTTTTTTTATTTCATTTAATACTCATTTAGTTTTAATTTTTTAATTAATTTTATTTAAAAATAACTCTCATACAATTATATTTTTTATTTTATTTAATTTTATTTTTTTAATTAATTTAATTTATTATTTTGTATCAATACTTTATTTTCCAATTTTATATAAATTTTATTTAGTTTTTATTTTTTTAATTAATTTAATTTATTATTTTTTATCAATGCTTTATTTTTCAATTTTATATAAATTTTATTTAGTTTTTATTTTTTAATTAATTTAATTTATTATTTTTTTCATAATACTTATATTTTTTCAATTGATTTTTTAAAATTTTAATTTTTTATTAATTTTTTTAATCAATTTTTTTATCAATTTTTTATCAGTTTTATTTTTTTAATAATTTTTTTATATGTTTATATGTCAAGGGTTGAAAGGGGCGTCATTTAAAGTGATGAGAGATTTTGACATGTGTCATGGGTTGGAAGGGGGGTCATTTAAAGGGATAAAAGATTTTGACATGTGTTAAGGGTTAGAAGTGGGGTAATTTAAAGGGAGGGGAAGTTCTGACATATGCCAAACATTGAAGAGGAGTAATTTAAAGTGAGGGGATGTTTTGACAGATGTCAATGGTTGGAGAATGACGAATTTAAATGGAGGGAGTGTTTTGACAGGTGTCAATGGTTGGAGGATGGGTAATTTAAAGAGGGTGAGAGATTTTGACATGTGTTATATGTCAATGGTTGGAGGGAGGGATGATTTTAAGGGAGAGAAGATTATGACATGTGTTAATAGTTAGATGCGGGTAATTTAAGTGTCAAATTAGGAATGTAATTTAAAGGAAGGGAGTAATTTAAAAATTATATAAAATAAAAAAAATTAAAAATTTTGATAAAAAAATAATAAACAAAATTGATTAAAGAAATAAAACTAAATAAATATTTAAAAAATTAAAAACATAATAAATAAAATTAATTAAAAATAAAAACTAAATAAAAATTAAATAAAATTAAAAAAATATAAGTATTAATGAAAAAATAATAAACAAAATTAATTAAAAAATAAAATTAAATAAAATTAAAAATATATATAAGTATTAATGAAAAATAATAAATAAAATTGATTAAAACTTTAAACTAAATAAAGATTTTAAAATATATAAACTAAATAAAAATTTTAAAATATATAAGTATGAATGAAAAAAATTAAAAATAAAATTAATTTTAAAAATAAAACTAAATAAAATTAAACTAAATAAAAATTTAAAAATATATAAGTATGAATAAAAAAAATTAAAAATAAAATTAATTAAAAATTAAAAATTAAAATTAATTTAAAATAAAAAATAAAAAATATGTAAGTATGAATATATAAGTATGAATTAAAAAAATTAAAAATAAAATTAAAAAATTAAAAAAAAACAAAAAAATGAAAAGGAGGTTACATGTGTCCGTTGGCGGGGGAGAGAGGGGAGGTGGAGGGGGTGTGCGTTGACCCGGGGATGGGAAAAGCAATTTGCTTCTAGATATTGGGATTGATTTGGCTGCTACATCTTTTGACAGACATGACATTTTGTTCTTTTGGGTAGCTCGGATGGTATGATGGGGATAGAGTTTACTGGGGTCTTCCCCTTCTTCTTTGGAGATGCTGGCAGAGAAATAATATGATTTCTTCTGAGGTGACTTTGCTGATTGGTAAGCAGAGTTTGTTGAGACAATAGGATTACCAGGCAATTTTTATCTACGTTTTTTGTCCTCTAATATTCCTTTTTTTTAAAAAAAATTGAGTGTGATCCACTATACATTTCTAATTCTAATAGATCTTACTGAACATTTAGAGTTAGTAGAATTGTGTCAACAATGTAAATGCTAATACTAAATGTTTATTTTGTTTTTCTAGAAATACTAAGAGAAAAAGCCAAGTGTGGTTAAAATTTAAGTTTGATTTATTATTCAATAGGAAAAAAAGTTAAAGATAATAATTTATAGAGTTGAACATTAGAGGTCCTTCTTTCTACTCTATGGATGGTTTGACCAAGATGCTACTTCTTCATGCTTTATTTGAGATTGACTATGGAGCTTATTTTTCGAACTCAGCTGCTCCCTACATTTTAATATTCGACCTTATGTTTAAGATTGCTTTCACATGGTCTTCATTTGGATCAAACTATCTTCTCTGGTTTAATATGTTCTTTATTTGGATCATCTCTGGTTAATAAAACACTCCGCTGTGAGCTTGAGTTTTATGTCACCAAATTAGTTTGATCAACTCCTCCCATTTTTTTTTAATCATTGCTAATGGAGTGCTTCTGTTTACTCAGTCTTTCACCTATGAATATCTTTTGCCATCTCATTTTCTGTTCTTGCACATCATAATAGTTATTTCAATTATCTACCTCTTCATTTCCTTTAATTCTAAGGATGGCTCACCGTTTAAATTAGTTCTTAAATGGCTATATCGGATGTCACATGGTCCTAAACATAACGGCATAAATTGAATTTGAAACTTTCAGAGAGTAAAATAGTATTTTAGAATCATAGAGGGGGGTATGTGGGGTTTTGATAAATTTTGATGCGTAAATTGAATATTTCTTGTACGACAGTCCTCGTCATAGTAGATCGTGCACGCGTTCGTATTCCAAATCTATGCGACCGTATTCCTCACCGTCGAAGCTTTCCGAAACGATCCCATCGAATTAGCTCGTAGACGGCAGACGGCAGTTCCCCTGCCGCATACGGCAAATATGCGTGGCTACTTATCATGCATGGGTTGGTGGGATGATGATGCGCATAACAAATTCGTTTTGAGAATTTAACGGTAGTTTGGATATTAATAAAATACTTTTAAAAATAAAAAACGAAGAAAGTGGCGGAAAACACGGGATTGGCTGATCTAATTAATTAAGCGTGATATAATAATAATAATTAAATCAACAGATTGAGAAACCCTTGGCCTTGGGTATATAAATCAACGCATCCACTTTCTTCCGCCATTCTCCGTCTCCACTCACTTTGCCGCCCTTCCATCTTTCGGCGCCAGAAGAAGCGATATCGAAGAAGATGGATTCAAGGGTTTACGAGGCCGCCTATCGCCCCCCTTCTCCACCTATTCCTCTTCCTCTTCATCCGCCGCTGCCGCTCCCCGTTTCAACGCCACCTCCGCCTTTGTCGTCGTTGCCTTCCTTCCCAACGACAACCACCGATGTCTCTGTCTCTGTCGTGGATGATCATTCGCCGTATTCCTCCTCCTACGAATCTGTGTCGTCCAAAGCCTGCGCCGCTTGTAGATTCCGTCGCCAGAAGTGCAACGGCGACTGCCTTCTCGCCCCGTTTTTCCCTGCCGCAGACGAAAGTAGATTCCAAAAGGCTCACCGTCTGTTCGGCGTCAGCAAGATGAAGAAGATCCTGGAGCCCCTCCTCCCCCGTCAACGCGCCGTCGCCATGGCGACCATGATTTACGAGTCAGAGGTCCACGCCGCCAGTCGGGACACAGGATGTCTCGACATCATCCTCCAGTTGCACAGTCAGATCGAGCGAAGAGCCGCTCATCTCGACCACCTCCGACGGCATCTTTCGCCCGCTTTGGGCACCGTCATCGCCGGAAACGGCGAAATAATCATTCCACCTATTACTACCGGCAATCTCAAGCGCCGTTGCCAGGATCTTCCGGAGAATGATCAGAAGAAGCAGAGGATTGGCTGATTTTACCATTTGATTATTATTTTGTTCGTTATGTACTCTGTGACTGTGTATACATTCGTTTGATCTTTACGGTGATTAATTGATTGATTGATTTATTCTTGTTATTTGTAATTGTTTATGGAGATTGATTCCTTCTTTATTCACTAATAGCATGCAGTTTGAGAAAAGCCAATTAGCAATTAGTCTTCTATTGCCTGCGTTAGTTAAAATCTGAATTGAAGTGTAGGAAATACTTTGGTTTCGTTCTACACTCAGTTCGGTTCTATAGAAGATGTGGCTGATGTCTGTATCTTGGACTGGGATGCTTAATGCGTTTATGGAATTTGGTTTAGTTGAATCTGCTGTTCAGGTTTTTGATCAAATGCCTGAGAGGAATTGTGTGACTTATAATACTCTTTTAGCTGGTTTTTGTCATAATAGAGAAGGTTCTCGAGGTCTAGAAAATTTTCAGTTGATGTTGCTAAATGGGTTGGAGATTTCAGATTTTACGCTGACTAGTGCTATGAACGCTTGTACCTTGGTCACTGATATGAAGAAGAGTGAGCAGATTCATGCTTTCTTGATTAAATCTGGCTGCAAATTGAGTGCTTGGATTGAAGCTGCTTTACTTGATATGTGTTCTGAATGTGGTAGGATTCATGATGCTCGGGAGATGTTTACGAGTTTGGTCCATGAATGGTGACAGTAAGAGCAGGGGGCATGAAGCTGCTTGTGAACATCACTGTACATGTGGAAATTAAGGGTGCGTTTGGTACGTGCATTTTTTATTTTCATTTTCTGAAAAATACGTATTTTCTAGAAAATAGAAAATAATTTTTTGTCATTCTCTGTTTTTCTAGAAAACCCTGTCTATTTTTTTAGAAAACAGGCACGAAAAACGCAAACCAAACACTATTTTTCATAAAACACGTGTTTTTCAGAAAATGAAAATGAAAAACGTGCGTACCAAACACACCCTAAGTTTTCTTGATCGTGCATAAGTAAGTGTCCTTTTTATTTCACTGCTCCCCTTGATCCAAGTATTTGTATTGCAGCTAGAGAAAAGCCAATAAGTGGATATTATTATGGCAAAGAAGCATTATTATGTCCCATATTTAGTACTTGAAACAATTTGTATGCGCTTGATCATACAGTGCACTCACCTACCAAATGGCGTTTTACTTTTTTTTTATTTTTTTATTTTTTTTATTTTTATTTTTTGCTAATTTAACTGAAATTCATTCATATAATTCTGTATGCATTATATATTTGGCTCAGGTATAATGCACGGTTTCAAGATTATTGGATTGACCACATCTGATAAAATCTCTGATTCCCCTACTGGCCAAGATTATCTGTTTTTCTTCATTGCATGGAAGAAGAGTTCTCTATTGGTCATCAACGTATTAGTGTGGTCATATAATTTCAAAATGATATGCCTTTGTCATTGCTTGTGCAACCATTTAATCTTCTACACTCTATTGTGAACAATATTAAATTGTTGGAGTGGAATTGGCTTATACATTTCTGATTGATTCATATGTTTTTATTTTTTTTATTTTTATAATCGTATGTAATTTTTTGAATAGATTAATTTTGGAGATGATTGGACCAATTATATATAAGTTTTTTACTAGTCATCAAGTAAATTTGAATACACAAATAGCTTGGATAAATTTGGGAAGCACGGATGAGTCACACCATGAGTGTTTCGAGCTGTCACACATTTATATGTGCTACATGTGAATCAAACCCTCATTGCCTGAAAACACATCCATCTGTTTATCATCGCATCTAAGTCCTATGGAAATTAAATTCCTATTTTTTTAAGTTGGTACGAGGTACTCAACTCACGTTGATTGACCCGGTTAATTCTCAGCTTGGATTGTAATTGATTCATAGAGGCAAAAAGTAATTAGCTCCCCTAGTACCTTCGCTAGCCTATCTCTAAACTAACACGGAAGAGGTAAATCACAAGTGACTACTAACCTTGGATAGTTGAATATCATATAAGAAAAAATAGACACCCGATTATTAGTCAGGATTTAATTTTCAGACCTCATGACGATAATACTATCCTTGTGAGTCAACTATCTATTTCAAGAGGACTGGATGTAATTGATTCATGCACGTAGATATACTATTTCAAAGTCTGTTGAAACTTAAATTCAAAGGTTACATATGAGACCTTTAGAAATAATGTTTTACGTTCCATCATCAATTTTGAGTTGAAATGGTCGATCAACATATTTTTGTCAAATCTAAATTCTAAGATTTAGCCGAGCCGGTAACTATGACAATGTGGCAGATTTGTAATCATAAATTATAAGCAGCGGCGGATTTAGGGGGGAGCGGGGGTGTGCTTCAGCACCCCCTTGCTCCCGGAAAATTCCACCAGTATGATGCAGTCCGAGGGGCAGCGAGAAGGAAGACAAACTCTAGCTCCCTTCTTTGAGCACCCTTTTCTTTTTTTGTCTGGATCCGTCACTGATTATAAGATTTGAAATGAACCCTTGAATACTTTCAATTGTTAGTTGTGTAAAATTGATTTATCAAATATTTTAAATAAAACCATCTAGGCGTTAATTTAAACTAAAAAATAACTCTTTAGAGTCTCAAAAATATATGAACCATATCTCATTAAAATAATAAAATTTCACCTTCAATTATTTTTTAAAAAAAGAAAGACTAAAAATTAATTTAATTAAATAGCGTTGCAAAAGGTTATATAATGATCTAAAATAGCTCAGTTTTTAAAAAATTATGCAGTCTCAGTCATGTAAATTTAATTACACTTTTATCTATGTAAAGTACCACAGTTTAATGTTTATTTTTAAAAAAGTTAGTTATTTTTTTTAAAAAAATTATATGGTTCTCGCGTTTATAAAATATATATCTCGTTCTTATTCATATAATATACTAAAATTTTACCAAAAAAATTATAAATTATTAGTTTTGTGTTTTCGAATTTACCTGGTGGTTTCTGTGCCGCCGCCATATTCCTCCTCCTACGCCGACGACGAATCCGCGTCCAAAACGATGACTACCGAAGTCCTAGTTTTTGTGCCGCCGCCATATTCCTCCTCCTACGCCGGCGACGAATTCGTGTCCAAAACGATGACTACTGAAGTCCCGGTTTCTGTGCCGCCGCCATACTCCTCCTCCTATATATGCCGGCGGCGAATCCGCGTCCAAAGCCTGTGCAGCTTGCAGATTTCGTTGCCAGAAGTGCAAGGGCGACTGCCTTCTCGCCCCGTTCGTTTTTCCCTGCGGCAGACGAAAGTAGATTCCAAAAGGCTCACCGTCTGTTCGGTGTCAGCAAGATGAAGAAGATCCTGGAGCCCCTCCTCCCCCATCAATGCGTCGTCGCCATGGCGACCATGATTTATGAGTCAGAGGTCCATGCTGCCAGTCCGGACACAGGATGTCTCGACATCATCCTCCAGTTGCACAGTCAGATCGAGCGAAGAGCCGCTCATCTCGATCACCTTCGACGCCATCTTTCGCTCCTCCCTTCTCCTACGCCCGCTTTGGGCACTGTCATCACCGGAGACGGTGAAATAATCATTCCTCATCCTACTACCGGCAATCTCAAGCATCGTTGCCAAGATGTTCTGGAGAATGATCAGAAGAAGCAGAGGAGACGACGAGGTAATTGTTGGAATCCCAAGGTGTTTTGATGTCATCAAACAAGTTAAGTTAGGTCATGCTTAATTTAACGCTTGTGTCTAAGTGTGCAGGAGCTTAGAAGCACAGGAAATCGAGAAGAAGACGCGGCTAACGAGAAGGACGACACGGGAAGAGAGCCGACGGGCTCGGTGCGTCCGAGGGACGAGGTGCCGCGGAAGAGTACACCAGTGGACGAGAAGAACGTACACGACGTTTGAGGGATGAGAAATCGGAGAGGAAGGCTGCTCGAGGAGAAAGCCGGAAGTTGAGTTCGGATGAGTCTTATTCCCGATGGCCAAGATCACTCAAGCTAGCGGAGCGGAGTGGAAGACTTGGACTGAGGCGAGCTGAACCGGAGTAGAGGTCCCGGATGGAAAAAGTCAACCGGAGTTGACTTTAGGGGTCCGGACGCCCGGAACAGTTCGGGGCGCCCGAAACCCTTCCGAGCGCCCGGATCACATTTTTATCCAGATCGCGGTCAAACCGCGATCCATGCAAAAGGGATAAAATTTTATTCTCTCAAGGTGCTTGGAATCTTTCCAGGCGCCCCAAACGGTGCTATAAATATAGCACTGTGATTTTCACAGTTAAATCAATTCACTTGTAATCCAATTCTCTGTGCTATACTTTTCTGTGTGTGATGTTAACGCTGTAAGAGACTACTCCGTCCAAAGAAGATCTTCAGATAATGCGTCATATTCTCCTTGGATTAGCAATATTCTGATTGCAAACCAAGTAATTCCTTTGTGTCTACTTTCTTTTAATTAGTCTCTTTGTCTTTTATTTACAAATGTTCTTTATTTAATTATAAGCCGAGAAAAGGTTGATTTATTTTTTCAGGATAATTTATCCTTCCCCTTTTACTGGCCTCCAAAGAAATCAACAATAATTAATTATCACGTCGGAGAAGAACATCCTAGCTAATGACATGACTGACAGACCGTAGATTGGTTGATTTGTTCTTATGATTTGTGATTGTTGTAGACATTCATTCGATGTTTACGGAGATTAACTCGTTCTTTGTTCAATAACAGTAGCATGCAATTTGAGAAAAGCCAATTAGCTTAGTCTTCGGATTGTATAATTTTAAGAATTTGCTATATATTTGCAATGGTTTGTAAAAATATATTGCTAATTGTGTTTGTTAAAATCTGAATTATAGATTTGGAAATAAAATCTAAGTATTGTAATGGGTTTTAAAATTTTGAAAATATTACCATAGATTTAGATTTTCTATAAAAAGAAAAAAAACTAATGGATATATTAGTCGATATATAGATTGTTTTTTCTTGCCATTTTTCGATCTCCTGTGATGAGCGGAGAGATTCACTTCGCTCCCCTAACAAAACCGGTAGTCAAATAGCAAATCTACTACCGTTTACGGTTTGATATATGATAGCCTTCTCCCATATATACCGCGAAGTTGCTCTTACTCAGGTGCCCTCCTCCTCCTTCTCAACTAAAACCATCACCATCACCATCATCATTATACCAACAGCTTTCGCCTTCGCTCCATTTCCAAGTTCTAATAAGAAATTGCAATATGATCTAACAAATGACATGACCCATTTGACAAATGTAATCATTATCTTGTATAATTAGTGTAGATTCAAGGAAAGCAATCAAATAAAGCTAAGTGAGGAAGACTCTAATCAGTGGATAACTTAAAAAATCACAGAGGGGATATCCAAGCTTCCTAGTAATTATTATGACTCAGTGCTCATCACAATATATATCACGTTCTCACCATGCCCTAATTTTCTTTTTAAAATAAATAAAAGATAAAAAAATAATTTAAAACGAGACAAGTTATGGATACGCATGCATGTTCTTGTGATTTAAGCTAAAGACACTGCATGATTGCACTTGTCCTGATCTTGTGGAGACAGGCAGCAGGAGCTACGTGTCAGGCGCGAGACTCATCAACGCAAAGTTTACATAGATCCATTATTTAATATCAGATTCAGGCGCGTGGTACAAATGGTCTGTGCACTTTTCATTTGTATTTATTTGAAACGGTGATTCCATGTTTGGCCTATTCATGGTTGCAATTGGGAAGTTCCCTCGGGCGATGCGATGATTAAGATATGAAATGTTATCATATGAGGTTTTGGATTGAAACTCAGCGTGATCGAGTATAACTTTCCTCATATCTTGGCCATTTGTACTAATGGCTAATAACCACCCGTGATTTACTTCCTCCGTGTTGACTTAGGGACGGATTGGCGGGAATACTGGGAGTGAGCGAATTGTTTTTGCGACATGGTTGCAATTGGGAAATAAAAAAACAACTAAGGACATCACATTTTATCTTAAATTTTAGATAAGATAATTAAATATTTTTTATATGTTACTCTATCCTTTTTTCTAAATTTAATATTTATGAATAATATTTTTTAAATTTTTTTAAAAGAATAATTCTATTTTGTAAACATAGAGGAAAAATAAAAAAACGTATAATAATATCATATAGTGCAAAGTGGATATCTAAATTTATTAAAGTAATTTTTTTATCTAAATTTATGAATTTTGAATAAGGAAACTGGTATGATACATAAAGAAACTCGTATGGATGCTCTAAGCATATAATGATTTTTTTTTTTATCAGTCATTTTTGTTCTACCATTGAGCTTATATCCTTAATAATAATTAGGTTAATAAGGCTGATTATTTAGTCATATGACAAACACAAAAAAAAAATTCAAATATATATATATATATATATATATATATATATATATATATATATATATATATATATATATATTGCATATTTTACATTGGTGGTTAGTCGATCTTGTTTAAGACCATTGACTGACGAGCCACTGATGAGTTGAATCTGATGTTGATGAAGTCACTGTGAATTGGATATGATATTTACTCGAATCGAGCGTTAAAGTTGAATTTTTGTTTCGAATTAAATCTTATTTTAGCTTTTTCAATTTAAAAGTAGGCTTTTTGAATTGTAAAAATTGAAATTTTTAAACTTTCAAATTATTATTTATTCAAAGGATTTTTAAGTGTTTTAACATTGAATAATTTGATTTTAGAGGTTCGATGTATTAGACTTGTCAAGTATGATATTAAAAATTTAATATATGATTTTGAAAGCAAAATACAAAGTTTAGAAATTTTAGAGGATTATAAAAATTATTTTTTAAATTCTAATTTATCATCTTAAAATTAAGTTGAGCATTTTATAACAAGTACTCTTCTAGGCCCTATTTTATAATAAGTATTTGTTTTAAAGTATTGTTTAAATATAAACATCTATTCTTTTCACTAGAACTTTTAAAATTTAGGATCGGCCTTGTTTGAATCAATCGGTCTAATAAGAAATTTAATTATATATCACTATGTCATTGGGTTTAAATTTTAAACCGTTTCAAATTGTATTTTTAGTGTATAGTTTAGTTTTATCTTTTATTATTAGTATTCTAGTTTGAATAAATTTGATATCTTAATTTTTTTATTGATTGGTTTGGTTATCCATTTAATTGAAAAAAAAGAAAAAATTATTTATTCTGAATTTTAGAATCTAAAGATTTTTAGTGTAAAAAATTTCAAAAAAAATAAAGAATTTTTTTTTATAATGATGCTATCACTAATATTGGAAGATATAATTTATATAATTAAGTCTAATAAATAAATAAATGAACTAACTACACTTCGCATCCGAATGTGGCCTAAATAATTAATCTGGGGTTTAGCTCAGAAAAGGATATAATCTTCAATGACTCCTGAGAGAATTAGGGAATTCCATTTAATCTCCAATGTAAGAGTTAATAATCTTTTGTCCTCTTCTCTATAGATATATATTTTTTCACATATATAACACGTTTAGTTACTATTTGTGCTTTTAGATTTTTATTTATTTATTTATTTATTTTTTTTGTGAATGTAGACAAGAGAATTTTAATCAGAGCAGGCTTCACGAAAAGAAAAAGGAAGACACACGAACTAGGTACTTAATTAGTCTTACTTTTCATGTGTTTACTAGTATGATCTTTGAATAATCACAAATAAACAGACAAGGAAAACTAGTGAAAAAAATAACTTCAATAAAATCTATTGAGTAGTGAAAAATGAATATCTAAATTTATTAAAGTAATTCTTTTATCTTAAATTATGAATTTTGAATAAGTAAACTGGTATGAATGCTCTAAACATATAATAATTTTTTTTTTCTACCATTGAGCTTATATCCTTAATAATAATTAGGTTAATAAGGCTGATTATTTAGTACAAACACAAAAAAAATTTAAAATCATAATTTTTTTGTATATTTTACATTGGTTGTTAGTTGTTCCTGCTTAAGACCACCGACGGACAAGCCATTGATGAGCCGGATCTGATGTTGACAAAATCACTGTGAGTTGGATATGATATTTACTTGAACCGAGCGTCAAGGTCGAATTTTTGTTTCGAATTAAATCTTATTTTAGCTTTTTCAATTTGAAAGTAGGCTTTTTGAATTGTAAAAATTGTTCTTCGGTGATATTTGAAAATTTTGAACTTTCAAATTATTATTTATTCAAAGGATTTTTAAGTGTTTTAAAATAGAATAATTTGATTTTGGAGGTTCGATGTATTAGAATTGTCAATATGATATTCAAAAATTTAATATATGATTTTGAAAGCAAAATACAAAGTTTAGAAATTTTAGAGGATTATAAAAATTAATTGTTTAAATTCTAATTTAGCATCTTAAAGTTAAGATGAGTATTTTATAAGTACTCTTCTAGGCCACATTTTATAATAAGTATTTGTTTTAAAGCATTGTTAAAATATAAACATCTATTTTTTTCATTGTAACTTTTAAAATTTAGGGTCGGCCTTGTTTGATCAATCGGCATCGTAAGAAATTTAATTATATATTAATATGTCATTGGCTATGTTTTAAGTTTTAAACCGTTTCAAACTGTATTTCTAGTGTATAGTTTAGTTGTATCTTTTATTATTAGTATTCTAGTTTGAATAAATTTGATATCTTAGTTTTTTTATTGATTGGTTTGGTTATCCGTTTAATTGAAAAAAAAAGAAAAAAATTATTTATTCTGAATTTTAGAATCTAAAGATTTTTAGTGTAAAAATTTTCAAAAGAAAATAAAGAATTTTTTTTGTTAGTAATGATGCTATCACTAATATTGAAAATATAATTTATATAATTAAGTCTAATAAATAAATAAATGAACTAACTACACTTCACTTCCGAATGCCGCCTAAATAATTAACCTGAGGTTTAACTCAAGCAAAGGATATAATCTTCAATGACTCCTAAGAGAATAAGAGAATTCCATTTAATCTCCAATTAGATGTAAAAGTTAATAATCTTTTGTCCTCTCTCTATAGATCTAGGTTTTTTTTCACATATATAACACATTTAGTTAATATAGACAAGAGAATTTAAAACAGAGCAGGCTTGGCAAAAAGGAAAAGGAAGACATACGAACTAGGTACTTAATTAGTCTTACTTTTAATGTGTTTACTAGTATTATCTTTGAATAATCACAAATAGACAGACAAAGAAAATTAGTGAAAAAAATAACTTCAATAAAATTTATTGAGTAGTGAAAATTAGATATCTAAATTTATTAAAATATTTTTTTTATCTTAAATTATGAATTTTGATTATGGAAATTGGTATGAATGCTCTAAACATATAATAAATTTTTTGATTTTTTTTCTACCATTGAGCTTATATTCATAATAATAATTAGGTTAATAAGGCTGATTATTTAGTCTTATAACAAACACACAAAAAAAAAAAAATCCAAAATCATAATTTTTTTTGTATATTTTACATTGATTGTTAGTTGTTCCTGCTTAAGACCACCAACGGACAAGCCACTGATGAGCTGGATCTGATGTTGACGAAGTCACTGTGAGTTGGATATGATATTTACTCGAACCGAGCTTCAAGGTCGAATTTTTGTTTCGAATTAAATCTTGTTTTAGCTTTTTCAATTTGAAAGTAGGCTTTTTGAATTGTAAAATTTGATCTTCAGTGATATTTGAAAATTTTAAATTTTCAAATTATTATTTATTCAAAGGATTTTTAAGTATTTTAAGATTGAATAATTTGATTTTGGAGGTTTGATGTATTAGAATTGTCCAGTATGATATTCAAAAATTTAATATATGATTTTGAAAATAAAATACAAAGTTTAGAAATTTTAGAAGATTATAAAAATTAATTGTTTAAATTCTAATTTAGTATCTTAAAGTTAAGATGAGTATTTTATAAGTACCCCATTTTATAAAAAGTATTTGTTTTAAAGCATTGTTTAAATATAAAGATTAATTATTTTCACTGTAACTTTTAAAATTTAGGGTCGGCCTTGCTTGAACCAATCGGCATAGTAAGAAATTTAATTATATATCAATATGTCGATGGTTTAAATTTTATATCGTTTCAAACTGTATTTCTAAGGTATAATTTAGTTGTATTTTTTATTATTAGTATTCTATTTGAATAAATTTGATATCTTAGTTTTTTTTATTGATTGGTTTGGTTATCCATTTAATTTAAAAAAGAAAAAAATTATTTATTCTGAATTTTAGAATCTAAAGATTTTTAGTGTGAAAAATTCAAAAGAAAATAAAGAATATTTTTTTTGTTAGTAATGATGCTATCATTAATATTGAAAATATAATTTATATAATTAAGTCTAATAAATAAATAAATGAACTAACTACACATCGCTTCTGAATGCGGCCTAAATAATTAACCTGGGGTGTAGCTCATTGAGGTGAAGGATATAATTTTCAATGACTCCTGAGAGAATTAGGGAATTCCATTTATCTCCAATGAAATATAAGAGTTAATAATCTTTTATCCTCTTCTCTATAGATATATGTTTTTTTCACAAGTAGATTCTAGATCTTTCACATATATAACAGATTTAGTTACTGTTTGTGCTTTTAGATTTGTTATGTTCCTTTTTTTGTGAATGTAGACAATAGATTTTAAATAGAGCAGTCTTCATGAAAAGGAAAAGGAAGACACACGAACAAGGTACTTAATTAGTCTTACTTTTCATGTGTTTACTGGTATGATCTTTGAATAATCACAAATATACATATAAGGAAAACTAGTGAAAAAAATGAGTTCAAGAAAATCCGTTTATTTAATACATGCTACGTATCACGTTGACCAATACTGTTTTATGCCATGAACTTGTTGGGAAAGGGGATGAATTCCTAATTGAACCAGTATGGTAGGTCAGCTTACTTTTCCAGAATGAATCCAGAATGAGTTTGTTTGATTCCTAATTACCCAATTTAGTGTTGCCTTCAGGTGGATTTGATTCTGTTACTATAATATATATTGTGGCAAAAAAAGATTCGCTCGTCCCAACGTCTCCGAGTTACTACAATATATATGGTTGATATTTATGTGGTCAAATTACAATAACAGATAAATGAACTTATTCAACAGGACCAAAGTACGATTTAATGTGGAATTCTAATCAAAGGAAATTAGTTAGGACTAAGCCCAGAGATTAGGCTTAAAGACCACGAAGATATTATGATGAGATTGTCTAAACTGGCCGAGTGCTCCTTTCCTTGCTGAATCACTATGGTAATCTACAATGGAAAGAACAAGAGTAGTATGAATGGTGGTTCTATGATCCAAGTGTTTAATCCCTTTCACTGACCATGGGACATTTATAGGGTTTGAAACAATATACAACAGTTACCTGGAGTCGGAGTCGGTTAGTTGGGCTTACTATAGCGATATCAGTCCATGGTGCACCTTTTGTCCTCATATTGAGCCTTGATTTACATACTAAATTAACCTGTATGCATTATTTGATTCGGCTGCCTCTTGTAAATGTGTCGTTCTCACTAATGGTACATCGAGGTATTTTATAATAGGTATTTTCATGTTTCATTAACTTTGTCATAGTTCATCAAATAGTTAGGCACTCGTTAAACTGGATGCTCTTTTTTATAATAAAGACAAATGTAGATAAAACATGAAAGAAATATAAGTTTTTCAATTGTTACAATATGAGCCCCTAAGCTTTTGTATGAAAAATATAAACAATTGTATGACTTAGGCTTGCTTAGCAAATTCACGAGCATCAAGGACCAATATCTTTTTGTTACGAGCTTTATGAGGTGAAAGAAATCGCTTAGCAAGAACTAAGAAAGCCAAGTGACAGCCAATGATGCAGTAGTTACAATTCTTATAGAACACCTTTATCAGATGAAAAATCTATTCACACATTTAATTTATTGGTGGAAAAGTCAAGTTACTTGGCAAAGTAAGAAAAACAAAATCTCATCACTAGATTAAGTGCAAAAGCAAAATATAGAACTGTAACTCGAGGTGTGTTTGAGTTATTATGATGGAATTATTTTCTGCTAGAATTACATATTTATCCACAAAAACTACTTGTTCTCTTTCAAATTAACATCAAAGCTTCTCTTTAGCATCTAGTTCAACATGAAGGATATGGAGCTTGATTACATGAAAAATCCTCTTTGGCACTGCCCGCATCATAAACATTTTAGCACAATATGATCTGCACGTCACTTAAATCAAATATGTAAATCCTTCTTGTTTGAAGGCATTGAATTTGATTATGATTTCAGACTGACGGCTCTGCAATCTACACCCATGCTCTTGGCTTGGAATTGGATCTCGCAGATAAAGGTTTGCTCTCCTTGTCGATGACCTCGTGGTGAAGGTTGCAAACATTGAAGGAGGAGGAGCATTCACCATTTCCGGTGCAGGAGAGATATTTGAAAGTAGACTTTTTGAATTGTAAAAATTGATCTTTGGTGACATTTGAAATTTTTAAACTTTCAAATTATTATTTATTCAAAGGATTTTTAACACTCTGTTTGGAATCTTATGGAATTGAATTTCTATGGTAATTGGAATTCAATTCCATAGTTTGGAATGAATTTTTGGAATGAATTTGATATGGAATTCAATTCCAATTCCATTCAAAACATGAACAGTAAATCAGACCACAAATGGTCCGATTTGGATAGGCAATTTATCATGAATAACTAAAATTATTTAATTATCCTTTTATCTTAAAATCCTTTTTTCCATCTGCCGACTCTCTTATTTTCTCTTGCCTTTCTCCCGTGCGCCATTTCTCCTTGTGCCGAAAATTTCTTGACAATTACAAATATCCAAGCTTCGAAGTGTAGTGAGATGTTCCAGAACGGAAGTTGCCTTGTAAACATTTTAATGACAATTTAGTGAGCGAAGTAAGACCTCGTAGATAACTTGTCAAATCTTTGTGTTTGTTAAGAATTTCAAGTTTTAAGTTTTTTCAATGCTATCTTAACTGTGCGATCCCTTCTTCCTATTCTCTAATACATAACTTGATTATTAAATGGTTAGTTATGAGGATAAAATGGTAAATGTATAAAAATGGAATTCAATTCAAATAGATTCCAAATTAAGGAATTCAATTCAATTCTATTATTTACTAATCAATTCCAAACATAGGAATTTAATTCAATTCTTGTCAGAATTCAATTCCTAATGTAATTCAATTAAATTCCTTCATTAAAGTTGTTTCCAAACAGGGTGTAAGTGTTTTAAAATTGAATAATTTGATTTTGGAGGTTTGATGTATTAGAATTGTCAAGTATGATATTCAAAAATTTAATATATGGTTTTGAAAGCAAAATACAAAGTTTAGAAATTTTAGTGGATTATAAAAATTAATTGTTTAAGTTCTAATTTAGCATCTTAAAGTTAAGATGAGTATTTTATAAGTAGTCTTCTAGACCTCATTTTATAATAAGTATTTGTTTTAAAAGCATTGTTTAAATATAAACATCTATTCTTTTCATTGTAACTTTTAAAATTTAGGGTCGGCCTTGTTTGAACCAATCGGTATAGTAATAAATTTAATTATATATCAATATGTCATTGGCTATGATTTAAGTTTTAAACCGTTTCAAACTGTATTTCTAGTGTATAGTTTAGTTGTATCTTTTATTATTAGTATTCTAGTTTGAATAAATTTGATATCTTAGTTTTTTTATTGATTGGTTTGGTTATCCATTTAATTGAAAAAAGGGAAAAAATATTTATTCTGAATTTTAGAATCTAAGATTTTTAGGGTAAAAAATTTCAAAAGAAAATAAAGAATTGTTTTTGTTAGTAATGATGCTATCACTAATATTGAAAATATAATTTATATAATTAAGTCTAATAAATAAATAAATGAACTAACTACACTTCGCTTCTGAATGCGGCCTAAATAATTAACTTGGGTTTTAGCTCAGGCGAAGGATATAATCTTCAATGACTCCCGAGAGAATTAGGGAATTCCATTTATTCTCCAATAAGATGTAAGAGTTAATAATCTTTTGTCCTCTTCTATATATATATATATATATATATATATATATATATTTCTTTCACATATATAACACGTTTAGTTACTGTTTGTGCTTTTAGATTTTTATTTTCTTTTTTTTTGTGAATGTAGACAAGAGAATTTAAAACAGAGCAAGCTTCGCGAAAAGGAAAAGGAAGACACACGAACTAGGTACTTAATTAGTCTTACTTTTCATGTGTTTCCTAGTATGATCTTTGAATAATCACAAATAGACAGACAAAGAAAACTAGTGAAAAAAATAACTTCAATAAAATTTATTGAGTAGTGAAAGTGGATATCTAAATTTATTAAAGTAATTTTTTTATCTTAAATTATTAATTTTGAATAAGGAAATTGGTATGAATGCTCTAAGCATATAATAATTTTTTTGATTTTTTTTCTACAACTTATATCCTTAATAATAATTAGGTTAATAAGGCTGATTATTTAGTCTTATGACAAACACAAGAAAAAAAAAAATCCAAAATCATAATTTTTTTTGTATATTTTACATTGGTTGTTAGTTGTTCCTGCTTAAGACCACCGACAGACAAGCCATTGATGAGCTGAATCTGATGTTGACGAAGTCATTGTGAGTTAGATATGATGTTTACTTGAATCGAGCGTTAAGGTTGAATTTTTGTTTCGAATTAATTCTTGTTTTAGCTTTTTCAATTTGAAAGTAGACTTTTTGAATTGTAAAATTTGATCTTCGGTCATATTTGAAATTTTTAAACTTTCAAATTATTATTTATTCAAAGGATTTTTAAGTGTTTTAACATTGAATAATTTGTTTTGGAGGTTCGATGTATTAGAATTGTATGATATTCAAAATTTTAATATATGATTTTGAAAGCAAATTACAAAGTTTAGAAATTTTAGAGGATTATAAAAATTAATTGTTTAAATTCTAATTTAGCATCTTAAAGTTAAGAGGAGTATTTTATAAAAAGTAGTCTTCTAGGCCTCATTGTATAATAAGTATTTGTTTTAAAACATTGTTTAAATATAAATATCTATTCTTTTCACTGTAACTTCTAACATTTAGGATCAGCCTTGTTTGAACCAATCGGCATAGTAATAAATTTAATTATATATCAATATGTCATTGACTATGGTTTAAGTTTTAAACCGTTTCAAACTGTATTTCTAGTGTATAGTTTAGTTGTATCTTTTATTATTAGTATTCTAGTTTGAATAAATTTGATATCTTAGTTTTTTTATTGATTGGTTTGGTTATCCATTTAATCGAAAAAAATAAAAAAAATTATTTATTCTAAATTTTAGAATCTAAAGATTTTTAGTGTAAAAAATTTCAAAAGAAAATAAAGAAATTTTTTTTATAGTAATGATGCTATCACTAATATTGAAAATATAATTATATAATTAAGTCTAATAAATAAATAAATGAACTAACTACACTTCGCTTCCGAATGCGGCCTAAATAATTAACCTGAGGTTTAGTAAAATAAAAAAGTTTAGAAATTTTAGAGGATTATAAAAATTAATTGTTTAAATTCTAATTTAGCATCTTAAAGTTAAGATGAGTATTTTATAAGTATTATTCTCGGCCCATTTTATAATAAGTATTTGTTTTAAAGCATTGTTTAAATATAAAGATCAATTCTTTTTACGATAACTTTTAAAATTTAGGTTCTTAGCAATGGTTTAAATTTTAAATCATTTCAAACTGTATTTCTAAGGTATAGTTTAGTTGTATCTTTTATTATTAGTTGAATAATTTTGATGTCTTAGTTTTTTTTATTGATTGGTTTGGTTATCCATTTAATTTAAAAATAAAAAAAATATTTATTCTGAATTTTAGAATCAAAAGATTTTTAGTTTAAAAATTTCAAAAGAAAATAAAGAATTTTTTTTTGTTAGTAATGATGCTATCACTAATATTGCCAATATAATTTATATAATTAAGTCTAATAAATACATAAATGAACTAACTACACTTTGCTTCCGAATGCGGCCTAAATGATTAACTTGGTTTTAGCTCATCGAGGTGAAGGATATAATTTTCAATGACTCCTGAGAGAATTAGGGAATTCCATTTAATCTCCAATAAGATGTAAGAGTTAATAATCTTTTGTCCTCTTCTATGTAAATATATGTTTTTTTCACAGGTAGATTCTAGATTTTTCACATGTATAATAGGTTTAGTTACTGTTTGTGCTTTTAGATTTTTATTTTCCTTTTTTTGTGAATGTAGACAATAGATTTTAAAATAGAGTCGTCTTCGCGAAAAGGAAAAAGGAAGACACACGAACAAGGTACTTAATTAGTCTTACTTTTCATGTGTTCTCTAGTATGATCTTTGAATAATCACAAATATACCGACAAGGAAAACTAGTGAAAAAAATGAGTTCAAGAAAATCCGTTTATTTAGTACATATCACACACCACGTTGACCAATACTATTTTATGCCATGAACCTGTTGGGAAAGGGGATGAATTCCTAATTGAACCAATCTGGTAGATCAGCTCCCTTTTCCAGAATGATTCCAAATTTTGGGAGACCTCGGCTTTCCCTTAATATTAAGAATGATTCCAAATTTTGGGAGACCTCGGCTTTCCCTTAATACTATATATTATTGTTGCTTCTTGTGGATTTGATTTTATTACTATAATATATATGTGACAAAAGGCGATTCGCTCGTCCCTAACGCCCTTGTCAATTCGTCCCTAGGTCAACACGGAGGAGGTAAATCACGGGTGGCTACTAGCTATTAATACAAATGGCCAAGACATGAGGGAGGTTATGTCCGGTCATGCCAAGTTTCGACCCCAAGACCTCATGTGGTAACACCCCATGTCTTAACCATCGCACCGTCCCGAGGGAACTATTACTACAATATATATGGTTGGTATTGATGTGGTCAAATTACAACAGTAGATAAATAAATTTATTCTTCAGGACCAAAGTACGATTTAATGTAGAATTCTAATCGAAGGAAATTAGTTAGGACTAAGCCCAGAGATTAGGCTTAGAGACCACGAAGATATTATGATGAGATTGTCTAAACTGGCTGAGTGCTCCTTTCCTTGCTGAATCACTATGGTAATCTACAATGGAAAGAACAAGAGAAGTATGAATGATGGTTCTATGATCCAAGTGTTTAATCCCTTTCACTGACCATGGGACATTTATAGGGTTTGAAGCAATATACAACAGTTACCTGGAGTCGGTTAGTTGGGCTTAGTATAGCGATATCAGTCCATGGTGCACCTTCTGTCCTCATATTGAGCCTTGATTTACATACTAAATTAACCTCTATGCATTATTTGATTCTGCTGCCTCTTGTAAATGTGTCGTTCTCTCTAATGGTACATCGAGTTATTTTATAATAGGTATTTTCATTTTTCATTAACTTTGTCATAGTTCATCAAATAGTTAGGCACTCGTTAAACTGGATGCTCTTTTTTATAATAAAGACAAATGTAGATAAAACATGAAAGAAATATAAGTTTTTCAATTGTTACAATATGAGCCCCTAAGCTTTTGTATGAAAAATATAAACAATTGTATGACTTAGGCTTGCTTAGCAAATTCACAAGCATCAAGGACCAATATCTTTTTGTTACGAGCTTTATGAGGTGAAAGAAATCGCTTTGTAAGAACTAAGAAAGCCCAGTCACAGCCAATGATGCAGTAGTTACAACTCTTATAGAACACCTTCATCAGATGAAGAATCTATTCACACATTTAATTTATTGGTGGAAAAGTCAAGTTACTTGGCAAAGTAAGAAAAACAAAATCTCATCACTAGATTAAGTGCAAAAGCAAAATATAGAACTGTAACTTGAGGTGTGTTTGAGTTATTATGATGGAGTTATTTTCTGCTAGAATTACATATTTATCCACAAAAACTACTTGTTCTCTTTCAAATTAACATCAAAGCTTCTCTTGAGCATCTAGTTCAACATGAAGGATATGGAGCTTGATTACATGAAAAATCCTCTTTGGCACTGCCCGCATCATAAACATTTTAGCACAATATGATCTGCACGTCACTTAAATCAAATATGTAAATCCTTCCTGTTTGAAGGCATTGAATTTGATTACGATTTCAGACTGACGACACTGCAATCTACACCCATGCTCTTGGCTTGGAATTGGATCTCGCAGATAAAGGTTTGCTCTCCTTGTCGATAACCTCGTGGTGAAGGCTGCAAACATTGAAGAAGGAGGAGCATGCATCAGTTCCGGTGAAGAAGAGATCCTCAAGGCCCTATAAGATCATTATAGTCACTTCATTTGTGTGTTTGTACGTCAAGTCTACTAGTTGTGTCACCCTGGCAATGTTTTGTGATGGTATTCTTCATATGAATCATGACGTTTGACTGATGCAACTATTGCTTAAATACAGCTCTATTTTTGAGCAATTGAACTTAAAACACAAGTAAATTTGCTTTCTGCTAGTCATTCTATTACTCAGGAGCCATCAATTTTGCTGACGGTTCAAGAGACACTAGCTCTTAGGGCAACTTTTTTTAGGATTGTTTAACTTATTCCATGGCTTTGAACTGCTTTTGATTTCATCTATTATAAACTGATCGATGGTTCGTATCTTCTGAGTGGATTGATGGAGCCGGATCAAAGTCAGACCAAGCAAGGATGGCCGAGTGGGCCTACAAAGCCAATTGGACGTGAAAGGCCGACCATACCCTCCGAACGGTCGTTCCCTGTAACTTGCAACTGAGCTTAAGAGTCAAATACTAAATTATCTGGCTTATTGCTCTTGCTATTCGGCTGTTATGTCCCATCTGACACAATACGTCTCCCCGACAATATATAGTAAACTCAAGTCAATAACGCCATTCTGTACGACCGAGCTGGTGATATCCCGACCGAGTGACACCCTGTTAGCCTATAGCGGAAGCCACATGTATGCCTTATCGTACTCTTTTAGAAATTTGTGCTGTCGACAATAAAAAAATGTCCAATAAACTAGTCATACTATAACAGCTTCTAATCGGTCACATCACAGAGATTTGCATGTTCGCTTAAGGAAATGTGTCAATGACACTTTACGACTTATCTTTTCGTAGGAAACTTTGAAAAGCATACATATGCTTTGGGATGTGTGCACAGGTGCTACAGTGACGCTATAAAAGAGAGTCCTCATCTACAGGCGGAGGTATGTGATGCTTCACTATTGCGATGCTTCACTATTCTACACGTTCTTTGTTACTGTGCAATGCTACTATTTTCTCCAACTGAACTGAATACTGACTTGAGCGTTAGATGACTAACGCCAGAGATTCATTCCCTGATCCGACACTGACACTCCTTGTGTTGTAAGACAATGCAGAGTCTTCATCCAGTCAACCATAGAGTCACGTTGACAGCCAACCATCTTCTCTGCTTTATAAATCTAAATATTCATAATTACCTTGAATTTTTGCTCTTCTTCAATAAATCATAAAATATATATATATATATATATATATTTATTTATTTATTTATTTATTTTATAAAGAATCGATTATTATCTTGATTTTGTATTTTTAAAAGATAGGTCCAAATCCACTTTTGACATGCATGTGTATAAAAAATAGGTCCAAATCCATTATTTTATAATGGATCGTGTATATACTTCACAAACATGGCATTCCTCTTCTTCCTTTCTCTCCTCCGCCCATCGCTACCCTCCGTCGAATCCTCGGCTGGAGAAGGCCTACGTGGCACTCCAGGCCTGGAAGCACGCCATCACCGCCGACCCAAAGAATATCACTGGCGACTGGTCCGGCCCCCTCGTCTGCAACTACACCGGCGTTTACTGCACGGCGGCGCTCGACAACCCCAGCCAAATGACAGTCGCCGGCATCGACCTCAATCACGGCGCCCTCCAGGGCTCCCTCCCCGTAGAGCTCGGCCTCCTCTCCGACCTCGCCCTCCTCCACCTTAACTCCAACGCCTTCCGTGGCACTCTCCCGGGTCGCTTAAGAATCTGAGGCTCTTGCACGAGCTTGACGTCAGCAACAACCAGCTCGGCGGCGGCTTTCCCTCCGTCTTCCTCGAGCTACCCTCTCTCAGGTTCCTCAATATCCGCTCCAACAGCTTCTGCGGCGACGTGCCTTCCTGCCTCTTCGAACTCCCCCTTGATGCTCTGTTCCTCAACGACAACCATTTCACCTTCTCCATCCCGGAGAATATCGGGAACTCGCCGGTGTCGGTGCTGGTCTTCGCCCGCAACCAGATCACAGAGACGTGCGTGCCCAAGACGATTGCGAACATGCGCAACATTCTGCACGAGCTCATCATCATGAGCGCCGGCCTCCGGGCTTGCATCCCGCTGGAGATCGGGAAGCTCACCAAGCTCCGCGTTCTCGACCTCAGTCACAACGGTCTCGTCGGGAACCTGCCGGGAACCATCGGCGGCATGACGAGTCTGGAGCAGCTGGACGTGGCCCACAACAAGCTCTCCGGCGAGATTCCCGGCAGCATATGCGACCTGCCGCACCTCAAGAACTTCACCTACTCGTACAACTACTTCTCCAAGGAACCGGCCCGGTGCCTCAGTATCCGCAGCCACGACGACCGCGAAAACTGCTTCCTGCTCCGGCCGCTGCAGCGTCCGCCCGCGCAGTGCGCCGCCTTCCTCTCCAAGCCCAACTCCTGCGACTCCAACGGCTGCATTGCCCGCCCACCGCCTCGGTCCCCGCGAGCCTCTGTTCGTCCTTAATAAGAATAAATCCATTGACGACCGATCGTGATGGTTGCTCTGTGTATTTGTGCTTGCAATTTCCGCTTAATTTTCTTCCTAAAATCGGAGTTTAAAAGCCAAACCTAATATTAAATATGATTGATCTGGCGATAAGGCCATGGGGCCCTCATAGGCAAAGGGTCAACGACACGTAGGAGTCAAGAATCAGAAGGGCCGGGTCAGCCGGTCGAACGGGTCGAACGGGTCCGAGCGGAATCAAAGATAACCCGATGGGGAGGCGGGTTTCCGACGCTCATGGTGAACAAGGTCGCTAGGCCGAGCGGGTGGTCCGCTCGGCCGAGATATAAAGCAGCAATGTGAAGGAATAGTCTCAGCCGAGCACACAACCAGGAATATCCCGAGCGGACCAGTACTTGTGTCCGGTCGAACGTGATGGGACTGCCGAGCGACTGGACGCTCGGCGTGGGGAGAGAAGAGACAAAAGGACAAAGGAATATTCTCTGACAACAGGCATGTTCAACAACCAGGTCATACGTAGAATCGTACAATGGAAGGCTCTTCTGTCCCATCAAGGAGGTGCTCAGACTGTAGCAGTATGGTGTCAGGTAAGCTCTTCTGACATGCCCATACTGAGGTATGGACAGAGGACACGTATTCACCTCGATATGTGTGCGTGAGCCTCTTCACAGTTCTATATAAAGGGTCTCGCACTTCGCCTGAGGTACGCGTTCTTTGATATTAGATGTCACCTCTTTGTTGTCCACTTGCCTGACTTGAGCGTCGGAGGATCGTCGCCGGGAACCCCTTCCCGGCCCGATTTCCTTGTAGTTTCGCCGGAGGTCCGCACGACCGGTCGAAGATCTACATCAGCAATTTGGAGAGCACCATGTGCCCAGCGTCCGTTGATTCATCGTTCGGACAGGATCAATGATGATTTGTGAACTTCAAATGGATTGTTGGATTTAAAATAAAGATTTGTGTGAACTTATTCAAACATCTTTCTTTTTCCGCTTTGGACAAGATTCTACACTCAATCATTAGTCTTCGTCACCTAGTTTAAACGAAACAGGAAATTGATGACGTGGTGTTCTTCCTGCATGGCCTGTAGCATCAACGGATTACTGAAATGGTCAATCTAATTTTTACTAGATTATTATTAAGAAATTGAAAATTATTTCGTCAAAATAAAATATAAAATAGTATGACCATAAGAATAGATAAAAATAAATAAATAAATACTTTTAATTTCCAGTTGATAAACAATTTAAATGTTCAAGTCAATGTCTCTTCCCTTTCCTCTCTTTCTAAAGTAATCATGATTGTGAGCCATAATAAAACGTGGTAGTCATTGGGATAAAGTTGAGTTAGTTAATATGAGATAAAGTTATTATTATAGGTTAAGAATTTGAATATTAATAAAATCGAGAAAAAAAATCTTCTATACTGGTCAACTATATACCGATTGTACGAAGTTGCTGGATGATAAACTCTATTTTTTAATATCATAATAAAACATGATGTCTTTATGATTCATCGATGTATTGAAAAATAATAGGTTCAAACGCGTTGAATATATATTTTATTAATTGTATTGACTTCATCTAATTTGAATGTACTCTCGTATTAGTACGAAATAACACTAATCTTTTTTATGCATTAAATAAAATGTTCAACTTTAATAAATTTGACCAATCTCTCCTAATAATCTAGTTTAGTACTGATGTTGCTAGATCTTTCTTGAGATGGTGCCACAATATTAGTGATGAGGGGACTCAGGAAATGACGTGGTAGCAATTAGATTTAAGAAGATAAGACAATCAAAGTCTTGATAGCATAGTGGTCAAAGTCGATAAAGGAGAGCATCTCCTCAATTGACTTTGATTGGTCATCCAGACCCGACCCAGTTACAAGCTAGCCAGGTGAGTAGAGGCCAACCAGCCCTTCAGCCGATCAAACATATGGAGCCTAGTATTTTACCTAAGAGAAAATGCATCTAGTCATCTAATAGCCAACCGGGTTTTGAGGCGGCTAACCTCCTACGCCGACCCAAAATTAGAGCTCTTCAGTCCAACCCAGCTGAATTACCAATCGGGTGAATAGAGATCGACCGACCCTTCAACGGGTCAAACGTATAAAGCCTAGTACTTCACTTAGAAGATAACATGTTCGGTAGTTCAACAATCGATTCAGGTTTTAAGGCGGCTGACCTCCTAAACCTACTGGGATGTCTGAGCCAGCTCAGCCATGGGGTTGGTTAGAGTATGGGTTGACCTCCTTGAGGATTGCAAATCCCTCCATGCACGCCCGGACGGATAAAAGACGGTCAGCTTTGAAGTATTTATCCTCACATCACTACCCGGACAGATTTCTAGCAAAACACAGGTTATTAGATGAACTTCTAGGAAACACGAGGTATTGTATTATTTCTCAAACGGATTCTTGGCATGAACAGTGCATTACACTATTCTCCGAACAAAGGTCTCAATGTTGTACATAACATAACTGAGCGGCTTAATGCCGAGACAGGTATAAAGGTGGTCGATCGAGTGTAAAATACCGGAAATAGGCGAATATGAATAAGGGAATTTTTCTGGAATTTTTGGTCATTTTTCGGGAATTTTCCGGAGTTCGTACGGACGAGTTAACGAGGATAAAAACGGGGTCCGGAAAAAGCCTGTTTAGGCTACCCCATTTAAATGAGGAAAAGTTGAATTTCTAAATTCCTTTTTCTTTATTTATTTTTCTTTTCTTTTCTTTGTGTCGCCGTTCACTCTTTCCCCCTCGCGAACCCGAGCCCTAACCGCCGCCTCCCCCTCGCGATTAAAGCCTTACCGACCCTTCCTCTTTTCCTTCTTCGTCATTGAGCGATTCTCCGGCAGCCACATCTTCTTCCTTCTTTCTCCCTGAAGCCTGCCCAAGCGCCGGTGAGCGCTAGCCACTGCTGGTCAAGCCGTCGGCTGTGCCCTAGTGTCCTTGTTGACGGCGCCGACGCCCATAGAAGTTCCTCTCTTCTGCCGACAGCCGCCCTCACGGAGTGATCCCGACTCCGCCGTCTTGCGCCGAGCAGCAGTGTCGCTGGCTACTCCTCCGAGGAGTGCCCTAGGTGCCGACGCCGCACCTCTCTTCCTCTTCTCCTTTCGGCATCTGAGCCTTAGCAGCGGTCGACTCTCTGTGCCAACACCCGAGCCCCAGTGCCGTCGCTGTGCCCTAGCGAGCCCGACGCCACTCCTTGTCACTGCCGCTGCACACTTTGCCCCAGTGCCGAACCGACCCTTTCTTCTACCCTAGCCGAGCCTCACATTGGCGTGAGTTGCTGCCCTGGATTCTACCGAGCTTTGGCTTTAGGGTAAGCTGTTGGTTTAGAACTGTGGAGGTAAGGTTAGGGTTTAATTCACAGAGGTGGATGTATTGACTACAAATTTTGGGTGTTTGATGTGTAGGTCAGTGGCTCACTCTAGCTATGACCACGGTTCCAGAAACAGGTGTTCCATCGACAAATTAACGACGAAGAATACGAATTTGGGTGAGTTTGGATTGAGGTAAATGCCTTGTTGCGCGTATAATTGATTTAGGTTTGAATTATTAATCTAATGGGTTGATTAGGGATTAGATAACTAACCCTAATTAACCGTTGGGTTTAATTAAGGTAGGTTGAGGGTTTATGACTAGGGTTTTACCCTAAATTGGTCCTAGGGATTTTATTTAGCTGTTCATATGAAGTTAGCTAAATAAAATATAATTGTATTGGTGACACAGGACTTTGACGCGAGACGAGTATCTTAACGTCGGACTTGGACGATTGGATTTTTCCTATTGGAGGCGGGTACTTTTGACTTTTTGTCCTTGATATGCTTAGTAATGAAAATAACATGTTGCATTAATTGTGTTTCTTATCTGTTTCGGTTAATCACTACCCAAATCTTGGTTCATGCTTGATTGATTGATTGGTTTACATCTCATGTATATTTTAACTGTTTATACATGCTTATAGGGGGTAGTGATATACCATGCTTCACCATGTTCAGGACCTAGGTTTTTATACCTTCTGTGTACCTTTGATTCGATATGATTCGTTGACCTAGGGTGCACTTTTCTATATATATGGATTAGGTCAGGATGTTTGTTTTTTTTTATGGTTGTTGCCATGCACCATTTGCATGATTGCATGCTGTGCGATAGTCTGCTCCATTATTGTTGAGCACATAGCCAGTTATATGGATCTGCACACACCACCACTCATGGGTTAGTGGTCGATTCAGGCAGAGTGTGTTGCAGCAGGAACTCTGTTAGGCACCGTTGGTCCACTCATGGGTAGTGTGACACAACGTGTTATCCGGCAGGGATTCCTCTCCGTCATCGTGTACCGGGAGTTGAGAGCATTGTGCTCCCCCATTTATGATTTGGGGTAGGAGGATAGGTATACTCCGACAGCATCCCGTCCACTCGGTCACTCATCAGGAGTAGTGACGACAGAGTCTGCGTTGTCGCTACCCACTCGGTCTCACTATTGTGTGAGATGATCGACGTCGGGGGTGACCATCATCGCATCATACGCATGATCGCATTTATTGCTCATGTTTGTGTTCTTGCGTTTATACGTTGCGTATTGTTCGATACCTATGTTTATCTGGGACTTCCCTATCCCTGATGTTTGACCTTATACTCGGGACTGGTTAGTACAAGATTCTCTGCTTACTTGGATGCATTTTATCTTTCTTATCAGGAACGCATGATTAGTGCTAGGTGATATTTCTTTACTTTGCATATCTACCTACTGAGTGTTGGACTCACCCCGCCTCCATTGTTGTTATTTTCGGGTTGATCTGTCAGGAGGGAGTCGCTAGTCCTCACTGCACGTAGTGCTGGTCCCTGCAGACCTTGAGGATATGTTTGGTTTTCTTTGGTTTCTTTTCTGTTCTAGACTGTTTTGAACATGATATGTTTTGGATTATTCTGCTTATGGATATTGTATGGATTTTATTATTGCGATGGATTTGTATTTGGATTTTATTCTACTACATGCCTGCCTGGATGGCAGAAGAGGTGAGTTCGTCGGATTTGAGCTTTACGAGTGTAGTGGAGTAGGGTGGATTTCGAGTCAGAGTATTATTTTACTGTTTAATTATCTTAACTGCGTGGTTGTGACAGCCAGAGACTGAATATCTATGTAAACTGCGTGGTGATTGTTTTTATTTATTGTTATTATTCCAGCCGCCTGTGGCTGAGGTATATGAGGATGTAGAAATGTTTCAGATTGTCCACCGTACAGGGGAGATACTGCCGAAATTTTCTCGGTCAGGGACTCCTCTGGGGCGTGACATCGAGCTTATGAGCCGACCAAGATACATGCAGTACAATACATAACAGAGTAGACTATACCGTGTGTCACATAGCAGCTCAGCAGAGATGGCCGACCTTAAGGACTGGTCGAGATATACTTAGCAGATAACATCCTAACAACTTGTCATAATAATAATTATGTATTAGAGAATATTCTTCTGGAAACTTTTTTTGGGGACCATCGTCTCTCCCTTCAGTAGATCATTTATAACAACATATATTGTCTCATCAACTCCAACAGTAACAAAAGTTATAAACGACAAAAGAAATATACATGTGGGTAAAAGAAAGATTCCTTGGACAATTATAGCGCATTGCCTAACAAACTCTGACACACATTGCCACCTCACGATTACAGAGGTTTTGAGAGATGATATATAAAGGGGGAGTCCTCTCCATGGCGAAGGAACACTCTCTGACATCTGCAACTCTACTCTCAAGCGCATGTTCATTATTATTCTTCATTCACCCGTCCAGACTTATACTGATTTGAGAGTTGGAGGGCCTTCGCCAAAGACTCCCCCTGGTTCCTAGGCATTGATGTTTTGTTGGCTCATCTCCGTGTGCCTAGGACCAGAAGAAAGCTTTCTCATGGAGTAAAAACATCTTCTACCAGTCAACCATCGATCCACCGTGCTCAGTGCGTCATCTCTGCAGTTTTCAGACAGGATCACCATGGTTCAGCAATGTGCCTACTCCACAAAATGGTCAAGAACTCTAAACTTGAATTCGATTTAGAGTTATAATGATCTTATTTATACAGTTCAGACAATACATAATATTTTGGATAAAAATACTAAGTAATATCGTAAATCCCACAACACTCAGGGGGCGTTTGATTCTTTCCTAGGAATAGGAATCGGAATAAGAATCATTGTATTTGTGGAATGGGAATGAGTATGAGCATGAATATCACTCTTAAAAGTAATGTTTGGTAAGTTGCATATTTTCTATCAGAATATATCAGAATTTTCTTTTTTACCCTTAAAGGAAAATAAGAGAAAAAAATAGATGTGAAAGAAAGATGAACGTGAGAGAAAAATATGATGAAAGAGAATCATGAGAGAGAAAGTATAATGACAAAGAATGAAGAGAGAAAAAGTGTAATGAGAGAAAATGAGAAAAGAGAGTGTAATAGGAGAGAGCATGATGAGAAAAGATGAGAGAGAAAATATGATGTGAGAGAAAGTACAATGGGAGAGGATAAAGAGAGAAAAAATGCAATGAGAAAAAATGAGGAGAGACAATTGTAGGTCCCTTTGGAGGCCGGCAAGAGGGGAGGGGTGAATTGCCCTACAAAATAAAACCAAAAACCCTTCTCGGATATTCAACTAACTTAAAAGAACTTGTAATTAAAAAGGCAGAGACTAATTAAAATAGAAAATAGACACAGAGGAATTACTTGGTTTGCAATCAGAGGATTGCTAATCCAAGGCAAAGAAGGCGCACTAATTGATTCTCCTCTGGGCGGAGTAGCCTCTTACAGCGTTGAAAGCACAGAAAGAAAGAACACAAATGAAAGCACTGGATTACAAGAAGTTGTTCTTGATTAATGATTGCTTCTGGACCAAGGCTATATTTATAGTCTTGGTCCGGGAGCCTGGAAGGGTTCCGGGCGCCCTGGGGGGGATAAATTTTATCCCCCAACGGTCGGATCGAGTCAAAACTCGATCTTGTTGAAAAGTCGATTCCGGGCGCCCGGAAGGGTTCCGGGCGCCCGGAAGGGTTCCAGGCGCCCCGATCGGTTCCGGGCGCTCGGAGCCCTAAGGTCAACATAGGTTGACTTTTCGACTCCGATTCAGCTCGTCTCGATCCAGCTCATCTCGGTCCGGGTCTGTTCGCTCCGGCTCCGTTTGCTTGGGTGATCTCGGCCGGCCTTCTCCTCGAGCAGCCTTCCTTCCCGGTTTCTCGTCCCTCAAACGCCGCGCACGTTCTTCTCGTCCGCCGGTGTACTCTTCCGCGGTCACCTCGTCCCTCGGACGCACCGAGCCCGTCGGCTCTCTCCCCGTGCCGTCCTTCTCGTTAGCCGCGTCTTCCGCTCGACTTCCTGTGTTCCTAAACTCCTGCACACTTAGACACAAGGGTTAAACAAACGCAGGACCTAACTTAGCTTGTTTGATCACATCAAAATACCTTGGGGTTCCAACAACAATGTGATGAGAGAGAAAGTTTGATGAGATAGAAAGTTTGATGAGAAAAAAAGAGAACAGTGAGTGTGATGGAAGAGATTGAGTAGAGAGAAAGTATGATGAGAGAGAAAGTGTGTTGAGGAAAAAAAATGAGGGAGTGTCACAAGAGATATTGAGGAGAAAGAAAGTGTGATGAGAGCGAAAGTGTGATGAGAAAAAAAAGATAAAAGAGAGTGTGATGGAAGAGATTGAGGAGAGAGAAAGTATGATGAGAAAAAAAGAAGGAAGAGAGTGCGATCGAAGAGATTGAGGAGAGAGAAAGTATGATGAGAGAAAAAAAAATGTGAAAAAAAAGAGAAGAGAGAGTGTGATAGGAGAGATTAAGGAGAGAGAAAGTGTGTGATAAGATGATGAGAGAGAAAATATGATGAGAGAGAACAAGGAGAAAGAAGTAATATGAAAGAAAAAATAAATAAATATATTTTAATATTTGATATTAAGGGAGAAAATTTTAGTTTTAGGTCAAGGGTATTTTTGGAATAAGGGAATATTTTGATTGATGAAAATAGGATAATGACTCATTGAATGGGAGGTACATGGGAATGAGTTATTACCCAATTTCAAGGATTCATTCCTTTATTTATATTCCTATTCCTATAATCCAAACATTAACAATGACAATCAATAATTCTCATTCTCATTCTCCACTCCTATTCCCCTAAACCAAACGCCCCCTCACACCTTCAACGTGGGAAACACCCATGACATGAGTGTGTCTAATTCCTCAGACTCGAACATGGCCAGGCCGTGTTCGGTGGCATGACCATGCTATGTAGCAAGGCCTAGCCATGTCATGCACCAAGGACTAGCCATGTTCTGCACCACGACGGTGGGAAAACCTTCTTTGAAACACGCATCAAAACTCACGAAACATGACATAGTTTGGTCGTGCATCCCAGCACAATCGTGCCTCATACCCTCAATAGCTGACATAGTCTGGTCGTGCCTCCCAGCACGGTTGTGCCCCGTGTCAACTAAATATGAGTCATTTTCAATAATTTTTTTACACAAACACCTGAATTATTAGTTAGGATGTCTAAATCTCATGTGTCATGAAATTTAAAATAAGTAATATAGTAGTCAAATACACTCTTCTATTATGACAAGGTCTAATTGCAATATTGTTTATTATTGATCTTACATAATTGACTTTGGCTCTTTCATCTAAAAGAGTTAATTATCATATAAATTAATAATGATATAACGCAAATGACGACAAATTCCGTCTCTAACTTATATGGCTTGTAAATTATGATGTAAATTTTGTCTTCAATTTTTTATCCTCCTCACTTACAAATATTGATGGATTTTATAGTTACATTATAGTTATGTCTATTACAAGTTTCATAGAAAATCACTAAACAAATGTGCATATTCTTCATAACTTTTTGCTAATCTTTCTAAATACCTCTTTTTCTCTGTTTTGTTTCTTCTACCTCCGCCGCTAGCCACGCTCTTTCTCCTCCTTCTCCGACGCATCAAATTTCTTCTCTTCCTCCTAATTTTCATTTCCCTTAATATTTAAACAACAACATCTTCCCACCGCTGAACAATCGTCTCCTCCTTTCCACGTCCACAACAATATTAGCAATAGTTTTTCTCTCTCTTTTCTCTTTGAGTTTTCTTCTTTAATTCCAGCTTCTAGGTAACAACAAAGAGCAGCAACAATTTCCTTTCTTCATAGCAATTCGATTCTAGTGGGTTCCCTTCCACAAAGTACTTCCCTTTTCTTCATACCAACAGCATGAGGAGCCAACTTCTCCTGTTTATTTTCTAGCAAGCAGATAATATCTCAATCACATCTTATCTCTATGTAGCAAAGAAGTCTTCTTCATTATCAACAATAGTCAAAGTCATCAAGAAGATTATTTTTCCTTTTAATTCTCTCCTTTATGTCTAGAATTTCATTATCAAATTTTAAAAAATATCCCCAACAATACAAATCACACCACAGATTTGTTCTGGCATTTTTTTTATCTGTGAAATCTTCTCTTATAGGATGATATCTTGACACTGGAGCAACTAATTAGGTTATGCCAGATCATCGCATCATTACAAAAATCTTACCCTACCATAGTTCAGATATGGTACAAGTAGGTGATGACTCAAGTTTGCAAATTGCTAATTATAGAAACACATATTTTCAGTCATCTAATTGAACTTTTCATATGTGCAATATCTCTTATGTCCCGTCTATTACTAAAATTACTATTTATCTATCAATTTAATTTTGATAACAATATTTTCTTTGAATTTCATTATGATCATTGCCTTGTAAAAGATAGAACCATATACACTATTCTACTTCAGACCAAGGTTAAAAATTGTCTCTATCATCTTCAATGTCCTAATCACAATTCTAATTTTCCAGTTAAAATACTTCATTCTGATATTTGAAGTCTTGCACCTATTTGTCTAATCAAAGTTTTCTATATTATGTTACATTCATTGACTATTTAGCAAATTCACTTAGCTCTATCCTATGAAACGAAAGTCTGATTTCCTTGACATATTTTATCATTTTGTAAACCAAGTTGAATGTTATTTTGGTCACAAAATACTTGTTTTACATTTTGATTAGGGAGGTGAGTATCAAACTCTTCATCACCATCTTACTTCTTGTGGAATTGTTCATCGAGTATTTTGTCATCACACTACTAAATAAAATAGTTTTACTAAAAGGAAGCATCTACATACAATGGAAATAGCTTTAGCTCTTCTTAATCATTCATTAGTTCCTCATAAATTCTTGGATGAAGTTGTTTGCACTGCAATTTATCTCATAAATTGTCTTTCCACTTCATTGCTTTGATTAAAAGTGTCCGCTAGAGAAGTTTTATAATCAATCTCCCGACTATACTTTTCTTTGAGTTTTTAGTTGCACATGTTATCCGTGGTTATATCCCTACTCTAAACATAAGTTAGACTCTCATTTACAACAATGTGTTTTCCTTAGTTATATATAACAATTTACATCATACGCATCATTTCTTACATATATCGATCGGAAAGATTTATATTTTATATTTCCCAACATGCTATTTTGATGAGTCTCTCTTTCCTTTTTTCAATAGCTCCATCATCCTCTCCTCCAGATACAATTTCATAGATTTGGTACCCCCTCTTAAAAGAAGCATGTAACATTTATCTCCTCTATCGAAAATGATACTAATATACGACGTAATGGTATTTGGGGTCTAACTCCATCTTCACCAATCTTTGAGGTCTCCACTTCTAGTTTTTCTAACACATCATCCAATCATGAGAATAATCTGTTTCCTTCCTTAGATATGCCACATATCTCATCTTCGCATTTCTAGCCTAGCCCCTTGCCTTCTTCGACAAGTGATTTTGATAAAAATGCTCCTCAACGCACACTTTTATTAAGTGATATCTATTCATGATGTCCACCAAAGGCTACTCAATATCCTCTTCCATGGGCTCTAGTGGTCTCTTCAAAATTTTTGGAACTGCATGCTTTACACAAGAGTTAAGGATCCATATTGGCGTGTTGGGATGACTATAGAATTTGATACTCTCTTTTGCAATAAAACTTAGTGCTTAGCTCCTCGCACTACCTCCATGAATGTCGTGGATTCCAAATGGGTATTCTGTCTCAAGTTTCATATATGCTGATGGATCTCTTAAACTGTAGAAAGCTCATCTTGTGGCAAAAAATTCAATTAACATTCAAGTATTGACTTTAATAATACATTTAGTCTAGTTATTAAGATTACAATCATCAGATTATTACTATTTATAGTTGTTAGCTCTAATTGGTTGATATGTCGAGTAGGTGTTTCCAATGTTTTTCTTCATGGTCATCTTAAGGAAATCGTATATATTGAGCAATCGCCTAGGTTTATTCATCCATAACATTCAACACAGGTTTGTCAATTGAAGAAATCCTTGTATTATCTTCGATAATCCCCTCATGCATGGTTTCATCGTCTCTCTACTTGGCTACATATTCAAGTGTTCTCTGGTTCAAAAATTGACTCCTCTTTATTTTATAAGTGCAATGTTGACCCTATGTTTTTTTCTCCTTATTTATGTGGGTAATATTTTTTTAACCAGTAATGATCAAGAAGACATCTGTATTCTATTTTATTTTCTTAATCAGGAATTTCCTATTAGAGATCTCGACACGACTCGTTTCTTTCTTGGTATTGAGCTTTTCTCTGATGGTTGTCTCCTTTCACAAAGTTATATATATTACTAAAATTTTTCAATGTGCTAAAATGGATAGTGCACGTCGTATATCTATACCAATTGTTGTAGGTTTTTCTGCACCTTAGTAATCTCTTGCTTTGGTCGATCTTCAAATATATCAAAATATTGTTTGAATCTTATAATATGTCATTATCACACGTCCTAATATTACTTTTGTTGTCAATCAGGCTTGTTAATTAATGCATTCTCCCATCGAACAACATTGGGAAGGAGTTAAGAGGATTTCACTATCTCAAAGGCACTATTTTTTATGATCTCTTTTTATATTGATGTTCCTCACGAGAGATGAATGAATTTGGTAATGCAGATTGGGCAAACTCTCCTGAAGACAAATGTTCTACTGAATGATATACAATATTTCTTAGACGAAATTTTATATCATGGCATTATAAAAAACAACTTACTATATCTAGATCAAGTACTGAAGCTGAATATAAAATTGTTGCTAATGTAATGTCTAAAATTATTTGGCTCCAATCCCTTCTTTCAGAATTACATCTTTCTATTGATGCTATACCTAAAATATGGTATGATAACATTGAAGCAACATATCTTACTCGAAATTTAATTTTTTATGCTCGCACAAAACATATGGAGGTAGATTTTCACTTTGTACGGGAATGGGTAGCGATTAAACAATTGTTAATCTTATACATCACTACAGAAGATCAAGTTGCTGACAACTTTTACCAAACTGTTATCTAGATGGTAGTTTCATAGATTGATAACCAAACTTAATGTGTTGCAAAAGGACAGCTCGGTGCATGAAGCATGAAGTTCCCACCATGCGGGGTCTTTGCGTTTAGATAACAATTCAGGATAATAATAAGAAGATTTATTATGTTTTGGATAGAAATCCAGAATTAATTTCAATTACTTAAGATTTATCATATTTAGATAGTAATCACCATCATATTTTTTATTGTTTTATAATTACTAAAATCATATGCCATAGTTATTATTACCATGTTTATCATGATATTTTTCATATATTATCTTAATAATTTGTATAAATAAGTTTGTTATCTTACAATAATTAATCAATATAAAATAGTGATTACTTTCACTTTACTTTTCTTTATTCTTTCTCTTTGCGTTTTGTCAGCTAGGGCACCTAAAACCCCAACTACGGGTGCCTAAATGTGATTATGGGCGATCACATTAAGCAACTTGGGTCAGCCGCCTCACATTGGCCACCTCTCACGACCACAACCTCTTGAGCGGTGCAACCAGGGTCGGCGGTCGCGCCAATCACTCACATGCTCAGGAATATCGATGAAGGGGTCACGTCGTTACTGCAGGAGGAAGAGGTTAGGATCTAGGGTTGAATTCCACGGTAAAATACAACGAAAGGTAAAGGTCAAAAAATATAAGTCGAAATTACTAATCAGTTGTTATTTCATGATAATAAAAAATTAATTAATTTTTACCTAACAACTAAATTTTATTTCGATTATTAATTGGGTCACGAATTTAAGCTTTTTTTATTGCGGTAGTTAGACAATCACAATCTTTCCTCGTCACTTCTAAAATCTCCATTTTTCATAGAAAAAATGTAAAAATTATTATTTCTACATGAAGAGACCCATGTTAAAAGACACTCTTTATGCAATGACAGGGAATATTCGCCTTTAACATCCGATTAATCATGAAAATGAACGGTCTCCTTCTAAGTCACCCATAGAGTAAATATGAAAAAAAACAATTAATAATTTCAATTAGGCTCAAAAATTATTTCTAAAATAATTGATTTGATCTCATAAAAATTTTCTATGTTAAAATAAATCGAGAAGTGCACCCGATGACCAACTCAGAAATTCAACATTCTTTAATTATGTTTTTTATTTGGAGAAAAAATTTCTACAAATATGTCATAACTGAGATTTAAATCATGAATACTTGGATGATAATCTAAAAATCCTACTACGGTACTATGACCCTGGCGACATGAGTAAATATGAAAGCACAAGCACTCCGTATCTTACTAACTTAGCTGTCTCAATAATTTGAACAAGGTAATGAATTCTATGATGGTCCTGAGATTCAAACCGAAGGTGCGTGGTAAATGGCCTTGTCGCTGCACACCGTGCCCGGAGGTAAGTTAGTAGAAGAACTTTTATTATAGTGTAAATATTAATTTGTAAAAAGTATTTGAATCATATTTATAATCACTTTAAAAATCATTATAAAATTTCAACTCCTTTTTAAATTAATAATATGACTTATATACGTAGAGTATATACTATTATATAATTTTTATGCAAGCGTTCTAAATTATAAAATTAGAGTGATTAAAAAACTTCAATATTATTATTTAAAATCCATAATTATCATAAAATTGTCTACTTCACCTCAAAAGAAAAACACTATCTGATGTCTAACCTTTCCTCAAATAGCGGTAAATAATATCTACATCACTATCCAGCCTTCAATCCTCGTCATACAATTAGAGAATAAAGCACTTTGTTAAAGTTAGAGTTGCATTGTTGTAAATTAGATGGGTCTAACATTTTTTTTTTCCCCTTTTTTGTAGGGACAAATTAAAGAGACTTTTTTTGTAGGGACAAATTAAAGCACTTTGCAAGTTTATTTAATAATTTACGTTTAACAATGACTCAAAAGATTAAATAATTTAATAATCTTATCAATTAAAAAAGAGTTATTATAATAAAATTCTTAATTATAAATTTTGCATTTTAAAAAATTTTAAAAATAATTTTATATAAAAATTAAAATTTAAAAATCTAATGGGTTTTTTTTTTTTATTTGGTCTAGATCTCTGAAAACAAACGGCCTTGGTGATGGCCCGGCCCAGGTAATGTAGGAGACTGTTCCACTCTGGAGAAGAGCAGGAAAAGGAGGCGCTTGGGGGTTGGTTGGAAGGAGACCAGATCCTCTGCGCCCGCCTCCCGTGCGCCCTCTGCGCCCGTCGCTACGCGACAAAAAACCCACGTGCTAAGCACGTGCGTTTCTCCGCTCCAGTAATAAAACCCTTCCTGCTGATCGGTCTGTTGACCGATCAGCAAGAACAACAGGAATGCTGATCGGTCTTGCTGACCGATCAGCATTCCAGTAGATTAACTTTTTTTAATTTTTTTTTCTTTTTTTTTTTAAAAAAATAAAATAATAAATAAAAACGTTTCTAATATGTATTAGAAACGTTTTTATTTATTATTTTATTTTTTTTAAAAAAAAAGAAAAAAAATTAAAAAAAGTTAATAAAGTTATCTTCCTGCTGGAGCGGAGAAACGCACGTGCTTAGCGCGTGGATTTTTTGTCGCGTAGCGACGGGCGCAGAGGGCGCACGGGAGGCGGGCGCAGAGGATCTGGACTCGATTGGAAGTGGGCAAGCAAGGCGATTGGAAGGCAGAAGGCTCAGGTGAGGCGACACCTTGGATCAATCAACGAATTCGGCGGCACCTGCGCAACTCCTAAAGCCCCGTCGATCGATATAGCCCGGCTGGAGTTCGATTGTCTGGACCTGGCATTTGAGCGATCGGATTGTAAAGATCGGATCTTTTTCACTCGTTTGCCCTTTTCTTTGAAAAAGTTGAGATTTTTTAACGTTTTTCTCTGGGATTCTCTCGGACAGTTTAGTTTCTTACATCGCCGCTAGACCTGACGGTGTTCACCAAGCTGGAAGCGAGTTATGGCGATTGATTGAGCACCAGAGCGGGATTTGTGACTGGTTTCTTTGGTTCCTCATCGATCGGACAGTCGGTCGAATCACCGCCATGGATTCCAAGAGCGGCAAGAAAGAGGAGGGCGATCTGGACTCTCGAACGAGCAACAACAGTCTAAATCTCAAACACGAATGGGAAATCGATCTGTTTCTTCATCTCGTGTGGTATTGGTTGAATGCCGCACCGCGCTAACTGCTATGAATACTAACTCTTTACTGAAGCTGTTCTAGGTAATTGTTCTATGAAATCATTGCAGCAAAAGGCGAAACCCTCGCCCCCAAGACCCCCACCGATCGGACTCACGGTCATTGTGAGGGAGGTAAATCGCAACACCCGAGTTAACATGGGACGGACCGGGTGAGATACAGGGATAGAAGATTTATTCCCCCGTTGCCACTAAATTTCGACCAATTGTTCTATGAAATCATGTTCTTTGACATCTTTGTGCAGATACGCACAAGGTCAAACTAACAAACATATCATAAATTATCCTTTTCTAATATCTATGAGAATTATGATCGATTAGGATTACAGAATTACCTTGCCTGTGATGGATAAGAACAAATGCTCTGTGATTCAATGCTGCAGTAAGAGTTGGTCCCCTCGTCAGTGAACAAACACAGCCTGTGAAGCAGGAGTCACTGAATCAAATAGACTATGAATAAAATTGCAAAACTGATTAACAGAAAAGATAACATAACATAATATCCTGCAATAACAAGAAAACATAGAACAGAAAAGATTGAGAATATCATATTTAATTCATTATTGTTTCCTCATTGTAACAGCAAGACTGATTAACAGATGAAAGTAACCCTTAAATAGAGCTCTCTCTGTCAAAAACTATGCTAGCTACTGAGCCCGCCCTTAGCTTCCTCTAAACCTCACTAGATTTCATCCCTGAAAGCAAAATTTTAACAAACAGGCTACAGCACAATTTAGATCATCTTCATCGTGTAGGATCAGAATCCATAACCGCCAAAAGAATTGCAGCGAAACGAGGGTATGCTCAACTAGATTGTGGGCAAATTATATCTCGATTAATGACTCTTCCTTCTTGTGGCACTCACTGCTGCAGAATGCTTTCTCACCACTGAAAGAATAGAGACGAAACAAATGTCTGATAGTACATATAACAATATGAAGGAAACATACTAAATCAATGAAATTCAAGCACTGCAAGTCTTTATCTATTTGAGTTCGACTACTGAATGTTACTGAATCACTGTTTTAATTGTTACATAATGTAAGAATCATTTTTTAAAACCATAGTAAGAAATTCTCCAGTAGAGGGGACACATGGTAGGTCATTTTCCCAAGCAAATCCAGGTGAAGTAACCCTAACTTGAGGGCATGAAGACATCAGATCGATTCGACTTTTCATGGATCACGAAAGCAGCCATTGGGGGACCTCAGCAGTGAACACCGACGACATGAGGTCCCAGAAACAATGGCATAGAAAGGACCTGGTGAATGGAATCCTGAACATGGTTCCAACATAATAACAATAACCAGTGGAATATTGTCTGCTAAATGAGACAAGGAACGTAAACCTACCTCTCCAGAGGAATGATTAAACCTCAGCAATATTGAGTCAATCAATGCCTGATTGTCGCCTAACTGAAGGAGAAAAGAACTTGATAATGGTCACAACACAAACAACTATAGGTTATTTTTTAAAGGCAAATCTTGAAATGATAACAGGTGCTTGAAATCATGTTAAAATTAATCAGATTGCCTGTCATTTAGAAGCTTTAAGCTTCTATATGTATTTTCTAAAAGCTATTATTGCTGTAGCATAATAAAAACATAGTACCTAAAGAGAAGAAATTTTTACAAGACTTGAATCTATAATCTAATATAAATGTAAGTTTAACCTGCAATAGGAGAGCATGCAAACCTGCATATGAAGGTGTCATTCCCTTGGCCAAGATCCTTCCTGCATGCATAGCAGAAGCTCAAGAAATCATTGCTAAGATGGCCTCGGCGATCAGTCGGTGTAGAGCTGTTGGTTTCGATGGAAGCAGTGAACCCATCCCCACAGCTCTCCACTATACAATTGTCAAAAATGTGAGTGGTTCTTGGATTTGGACCATGAGATATCACACAAGTATAGTCCTCCGAGAGTTCCATCTCACTCATAGAGATGCTCCTGGCAAAGACCCTACAAGAAGAAGAAGTCGTCATCTCCAATCCTAGAGAACTCTGGGCAGGGGAGAGCAGAGCTAGTTGGGATTCTTTGTTCTTGACGCCAAACTCTATCGGGGATCTGACTGGTGACATTGGGCCGGCGCAAAGGGAAGGAATTTGGACCTTGAGAAGCGACCCAAACACCACCCTTCTGCTCTCCGAATTGGGGAAAGCTTTGGTAGATTTCTCCTCGTTGAGAGCATCGATGATGCTGAGCCCGACGGCGTCAGTGTTGCCGAATGATCGAGCATGTAGTTTGCTCTCTGTGCCACTGGATTTGGTAGCATCGGAGAGGAGCTGGCGCCCGATCGAAGACAAGCTCTTGGTCTCGAGGATGGAGGTCGGGCTCATGGCGGCCTCGGAGTCCGAGGAGCTACTTGAGGAGACACCCACAAAGAGCCTTGGAGAGGAGAAGATTGAGAAAGCTCTGGACTTGTTGCAGCAGCTGCTATTGGAAGAGTGGGGATCGGACATTAGGGCTTGTTTTCACCGATTTCTTCCTCAGCATAGCGTTCGCCAAACCCTTGATGCCACGAAAGCTTCAAACAGTGAGAAAAAGAGGGATTCAACAGAGAAAACAGAGAGCGTTTTCTTTCAAAAAGAGAAAAAACGACGAACAGACGGAGGGCTTGGTACTGAAATCTTCTTGTCCCCTGCTCCGCTGCTGCGCAACTTTGAACGATCAAAAAGATTGGAAATTTAAACAAGACGACGAAAAACACGAACAGATTGTTCACAGTACGCCACTTCCTTCAATCTTTTCAGATCAAAGGAACACTTTTTAGGAAATCGATTGTTGGAGCCAGAACAGAACCCTGCGTACTCGCTCGATCCCAGTTGATCTCAGTTAAACCCTCAATCGGCTTGACCCAAAAAAGAACGAAAAAGGTCGAACTTGAATCTTAAAAATCCAAAATTGATCAGAGAAAACCCATCAAGATCGCGCCTTTCCCCTCCCTCGATCGCTCTCCACGAAAGCAGCATATCAAAATCCAAGGTCGAGGCATGCAGCCCTGGTGGTGGAGGCCATGGCGCTCTTCCGGAAAAGGGTGCGTATTTAAAGAGCAATCCCATGTGATGTGGCTACTTTTTGCCCGGGAATCATATCCTTACACGTATCAAATTGTTGGGCCCTCGCGGGCTCTTCTTCTTCTTCTTCAACCTTTCTCCTGTCTCGGCTAAATTCATCACAGCACAAGGGAAGGAAACCATTCATTCCATTGCCGCCATTACTGCCGTCGGTGCACAGTATTCAAGGGCTGAGCACACATTTTAAAGCCAGAGAAATAATATCCTGGTGCATTATTCACAGTCAGTGTGTGAGACTGAGACTGAGACTGAGACTTCAATTTTTACACAGGTTTAATTGCTTCAGTTCAGGTCCAGGCAAAGTTATTGTATCGGTGTGTGATTTGACAGGGATTAAATGGAGATTTATTAAGCTTGGAATCTTGTAGAGGTCTGCAATTATTGAGGCTGTCAACTTCCAAACTATTGACAATTAGCAAACTGCAAATACTGCTCTCTGTCAATTAATTCGTAAAAAAAAAGAGAGAACTAATGCATTTTATTTTATTTTTCACTAATACAATAATCTCCACAGCTGAATAGTTGTTAATGTAACTTATTTTATTTTTGCAGGGATCTGCCTTTATCAGTGCAAGGTCACAAGATTGATATAAAAAATTTCAAGTTAATGTTTTAGTCAATTATCCCAATCATCTTGTTAAAATATTTTATATTTTCACTTTACCTATGAAATATTTTATCCAATTGTGCCTGATTTGCAGCACAATTAATTAATTTGTTGAATTGAAAGGTTACAAATGGAGTATTGAACATCATAATAATTTCTAGTTTTTTTAAAAAAAAAATATGAACATCATCAAACTTTGATACATCTCACTAAATGTTCCATGAATGACATGTACCGAGAGGTATACAGGAGAATATAAGGCCAGGCCTTTTGACCTAATCAAATAAGACACTTTCCTTGGCTTGGCATGCATTAGCAGTTGAGTGAGTCTTTATGCAAGTAATAGCCCCCATGACAATGAGCGAAGCATTATATAATTTGATTGACTATTTGATGGAATATATAATTGGTGTCTAAATAGTGGTTTTGGTGGATGATTGAGTACTCCTTTGGACAATGTTCTAGATGCTTTATATTGCCCATTAATTATCCTTTTGTGCTGCTTGGGAAATTTAATTACAGAGCTAAAAAAGCCAGTGGGTATTTGTAGAAGAAAGTATCCATTCCAATACTAGGAGTTATGCTAATCATCCACCCTAAGCAACTTCATTTTTTTTATTATAGATAAATGAAAATTTCCTTACCAACCAGGAAAAGAAATTAGAAAAGGTAGTTTAAAGAGAGGGTTACCTTGTTCTAAAGAAGCTTAGAAGAATAAGTTCTATCATCACTTCCCTGCAAGTTAGCGACTTCAATCAACCTCTTGAAAGTTATCTTCTTCCAAGCTAATTGATGATGTATATCATTGAATGGAAGCTAGATGTAGCTTTCAGCTTTTAATTTGCTTCAGCGGAATATGCTCGAAGGGTTGGTTCATTGCACAAATATGCCTCCTTTTTGCCATGTCGAGTGTCCTATGCTTACCATCTGCCATTGTCTCAATCCATGACAAAAAGGGACCGTCACCATTTGGCTCTTCTAAATGGGTCACTTAGTGGCTGTGGCTTTCAGTGGTGATGTAGAAGAGCCACTAAAAGCCATGCATGCTCTCGTGCATTTGGTTCCTGAAGAGGACAAAGTGCTAAGTTAGTTCCATCACTTTGATGCCAAACTTTATCAATCCCAAATTCATTTCTTTCACACATCTAAGATTGAGCATATTCTCTTTTCCTATAAGAACCAGAGTTTTTTTTTCCTGGTCTTATATATCAGATGAAGCGATCCAAAATTGTGTTTTGGGTTCTGAAAAGACATGAACAAACCTGAGTGTGTTGCACCGGTTTATATTTTTTTGCTGCTGTGAGACAGATACATTGAGAACATATAGAATTCAACAAGATCCAACAATGCGTCAAAGTAGAAACATGACTTTACTAGTTTCTGCTAGTTACTCTTTTACTAGTAACTAATTTCTCCCCCATATTTGCCTCATGTATCACTAATTCTCCGGCTTTTACAGGAATGGAGCCTATAGAAGTTGTACAGCTCTCTATTGCATATAGGCAGATAAGTACTTCGAGATAGAGGTTTGACCATTTTGATTGGTGTTTTGTTGCAACTTTTGCAAGATGTTGCAAGAGTATTCCTCGTGGTTGTTCAATGGGTAACTTTTCCTGATGGGTAAATGGGATTAATAAAAGGAATAAGGTTCGGAAGTTACTGTTCTTTGTAACTTCTGACTGTTGTGAAGAAACATACTTGAGCTAACTATGGGCTAGAGCTTATTTTATGGTAAATGAATAAAAGTACAGCTTTTTAAATTGATTTACCATCATCGTCATTTCCTCGTCGCCGAAAGAAGATTCTAACTCATGTTCATCTATTTTTGCCTTGAGGGCAATATTGTGTTTTGGCTCATTCTTTAAATTTGTACATCTCGATTCATGAACTTCAAACGTTGAAAATAACTCTTCTAAGGTAATAGATTCTAAGACCTTAGAGAGATAGTAGACATCTACTAATGATGCTCATTTCGTATTTCTAGGGAAAGCATTTAGAGCGTACCTTAGTGAATCTCGATTGCTTACCTTTTCTCCGAGATTCGAAAGTCTGGTGATGAGATCCTTAATCCTCAAATGAAGGTGTGCAATGGATTCATCTTCTTCAAATCGAAGGTTGGTGAGCTGGTTGCAAAGTAAGTCTCATCTCGTGAGTTTGGCTTCGGACGTCTCTTTGTGTAGCTTAAGGAACTTCTCCCAAAGCTCCTTTGCTAAGTTGTAGGCGCCGATCCGGTTGACTTCTTGTGGCAGTAGGATGCTCAACAGATGGAACTCTGCTTTGTCATTTGCCACGTAGTCAGCCTGCTCCTTCGTTCACTAGTATTCTTCGTGGCCTTTTGGATGTAATGTTACTTATTCTTGGTTCATTTGCTGCCACTCGACACCTACAATGGTGTTAAAAGGCAAGGCCAATTCTCAGTTCTATACACACAGACATTACAATGATTCCACTTGACACCTATCATGACTAGTAAAGTCATGGCCAGTGTTTCAGTTAGTTCTATCTATGTTACTGAGATTGTGAAAATAATTGTAATAGCTAAATATGATGTGCAGTATCAATCCACTAAAAGCCAATATATATTTCACAGTAGACTCTCATTTTGCTAACGAATGTTAATCCAAAATTTTTCCTATAGATATCTTATATTAGGAGTTATACTACTAATCAATAGTCTAGACTCTAGACCTCTTACCTCAATCAACTAAAGCTTCAGAGTCATAGATCTGCTTCTTGAGTCGTTGATCCAAAGGTGACCAAGCCGCTTCTGAGTTATCAATCTGCCGAGCAACTTCTGAGTCATCAAGCCACCAAATTTCATCATTATCTATTCACCCCTTCTAACCTTCAACTGGTGTCATATAAGTGTCATTTGATCCTAGATTTGACATCAAACGAAAATCTTAGTTAAAGGCTTCAGATCCATGATGGATGAGTGGTTGTTCAGAAGGAAACTCAATCATGCGTCCTCCATTTCATGATGGCACTGTTTTCTCGTATTAGATTTCATATACACATCAATTAGTAGTCTCACAAATTAGGCAAAAGAACCGGTTTATAACCTACTGAAAATTGCAACAGACTACAGCTTTTATATATCTGCACAACTTCAATACAACAAATACACGCAGGTGCAACATCACCAATAATCTCCACAGGAGCAAACACCGCTCTTCAAATGGTGAAACCCTGACGTATCCCTCACCAAGATCTCTCGACTGGTTACCAAAGATACATATTTGAGAAACATGTGACAGTCGCCACAAAGATGGATGTTCTTCACCACCTTCACTGGACGGTCTGGCCGTGCCATTAGAAGCCCATATGAAACTGCCAGTTTTGCACTGTGATAGAAGAGGAAGTTCAACTTTTGATACTCTTCCACTTCATGAAGCACAAAACATGTGTCTGGCTCATACCCTGCTTTCATGCATGCCTGAACAAGTATTTCCAGTGCACTATAGATGTCTTTCGATTGTGAATGTGATCTATCTCTCGCATAGAACGAATGCACTTCATTCTGATGAATAATCCAACTTCTTACAGGGATCTTCCGCAGGCCCTTTTCTTGCATTTCCTGCCTCACCTTTTCTGAGCAATGCCACCTCCCAGAAGCCGAATAAAGATTTGCAACGAGAACATATGTAGATGGATCTTGAGGTTCTGATGCCAGAAGGGATTGCACTGCCTGTCTCCCTAAGCTCACATTTGATCTCAACCTACAACTATCAAGCAAAGCTCGCCAAACTGATGTGTCAGGTTTCAAGGGCATGTTCTGTATCAGATGCTCCGCTTCAGCAAAGGAACCCCAATAACCCAAAACATCTACCATGGCCGAGTAGTGTTCTGATGTCGGAGTAATGCTGTAAGAGTTCTCCATCAATTGAAATAGTCTGTGACTGGTCTCAATGGAGTTTGAGCTAGTATATCTACATGCTGAAATAATCAAGAGAAAGGTGATACCATCGGGCATCACGCCAAAGTTTTCCATCCTTTGCCATGCATCCAAAGCATTATCTCCCTGTCGGTGAAGAAGATGAGCTGTTAGTAATGTGTTCCATGACACAATGTCATGCTGAGGCATTTGGCTAAAGAGAGTAATGGAATCTTCCAAGTTCCCACACTTGGCATACATACTGAACAGAGCATTCCCAACTTCTAGATCAGATAATACACCAGACTTAACAATGACACAGTGAATTTGCTGCCCCATTTCTGCAAAACCTAGGGTACCACATAATGCAAGGACTGCTGAGTACAAGAATTCATCCATAATCATTAGGTCATGTCTCACTATCCCTAGTTGAAAAAGAGACAAAGCTTCATTATGCTGCCCGTTTCTAGAATAAGCACACATAAGAGAAGTCCAAGCCAGCTGAAAGTTCTCTTCATGGACCAAACTCGTAAACATCTCCCGAGCATCATGAATCCTACCACATTTAGAACACATATCAAGTAAAGCAGCTTCAATCCAAGCACTCAATTTGCAGCCAGATTTAATCAAGAAAGCATGAATCTGCTCACTCTTCTTCATATCAGTGACCAAGGCACAAGCGTTCATAGCACTAGTCAGCGTAAAATCTGAAATCTCCAAGCCATTTAGCAACATCAACTGAAAAATTTCTAGACCTCGAGAACCTTCTCTATTATGGCAAAAACCAGCTAAAAGAGCATTATAAGTCACACAATTCCTCTCAGGCATTTGATCAAAAACCTGAACAGCAGATTCAACTAAACCAAATTCCATAAACGCATTAAGCATCCCAGTCCAAGATATATCATCTTTTGTAGGCATTCTCTCGAAGACATCAGCCACATCTTCTATAGAACCGAACTGAGTGTAGAACGAAACCAAAGCATTTCCTACACTTAAATTCAAATCCAAACCGGTTTTAACAGCATAAGCATGAATTGCTTTTCCTTCTGTACCACCAAGGCCATCTGAAGCAGCCGTCAAAAGGGTGGACAAGGAGAAGCCATCAGCGCGATGTCCTTCAAACTGCATAAAATTAAAGTGCTCAAACGCTTCAGCATATCTACCATTCTCGATCATACCCGAGATAAGTGTGTTCCATGACGATGCATCTCTCTCAATCATTTCATCAAACAGCTTCTCGGCGGCAGTGGCGCACCCACATTTGACATACACAGCAATAAGCGCGTTGCCTACATATACGCAGGAACAGTGGTTGGTTTTCACGGCAAAGGCGTGAACTTGAGACCCGAGTCGGAAATTCAACTCCCTGATGCAACTCGTCAAGATAGCGACGAAGCTAAACTCGTTCGGTTCAACACCGAGCATCCTCATCCGGAAGAAAAAGCCGGCGGCACGGAGCGGCCGTCCGGCCTTGGCGTACGCAGATATCAAGGAGGAGAAGGAAGCGACGTTGGGCGACGGCAACAAGGCGAAGACCTTGCGGGCGTCGGGGAGGCGGCCGAGGTCGAGATACATGGAGATGAGGGCGTTTCCAAGGCGGGTGTCGTCGTTGTCGGTGGATTTGAGGATGGCGGCGTGGAGGGCGCGCCCGAGAGCGAGGTCCCGACGGTCGGCGGCGAGGCGGAGGAGGTGGTGCGGAGGCGGAAACTGGAGGTGGTGGTGGTGGGGAGATCGACTGAGGGAGGGTAACTTCGCGGCGTGGGAGAAGGCGGGGATGGGGACGACGGCGGCCATCGAACCGCGAACGGCCGTCGATTTGCTACTTCGCTACCGGTTTTGCTAGGGGAGCGAAGTGAATCTCACGCGGAATCCGCTCATTTGGCGGAAAAGATTTTTTTCTATTTATAGAAAATCTAAATCTATGGTAATATTTTCAAAATTTTAAAACCCATGAGTTTAACTAATACAGTTAATAAAAATAGGATTCTAAATGAATCAATGTTCGTGAATAAATTTGATATTCGGATTGATAAGAATATATTTATGTTCATTCAATATACATTAGATTAATTAAACAAACAAGCTTGAACAGCTCATTAAGCTAAACAAACAAGTTTAAATATATATATGTTCAGCCCGTTAATGTTCGTGAACAATATTCGTGAATAATATTCACGAACCATATTTATTAATAAAACTCTTTTCAATATGTCAAATAAACAATAAAATAAAATAAATAAATTTAAATTATCAATCTTAATAATCAATCAAACAAACTTGAATTGAGAACTTAATAACATCTAAACGAACCAAATTCAAACCAAGCTCAAGTCAAGCTTGAATTGAGAGTTTGATAATATTTAAACGAACAAAGCTCAAGCCAAGCTTCAAACAAACTCAAGCTCATAAAAAATAAATCAAGCCCAGCTTGAACACTCATTTCAAAAGCTTGGTTCATTTTAAATTCAGCTCGGCTCGATTATCTTATCAAATAAGTTTAAACACTCCAAAATTCGACTTGGCTCGATTTATTTACGATCCTAAATAGAAGACTAATTGGCTTTTCTCAAACGGCATGCTACTAGTGAATACAGAAGTAAACAATCTCCATAATCAATCACAAATAACAAGAATAAATCAATCAATTAATCACCGTAATGTATACAACAGTCACAGAGTACATAACGAACAAAATAATAATCAAATGGTAAAATCAGCCAACACTCCGTCAATCATGTCAATAGCTTCTCCGATGTGATAATTAATTGTCTCATCGTCTCCTCTGCTTCTTCCGTTCATTCTCCGGGAGATCCTGGCAACGACGCTTGAGATTGCCGGTAGTAGTAGGTGGAATGATTATTTCACCGTTTCCGGCGATGGCAGTGCCCAAAGCGGGCGTAGGAGAAGGGAGCGAAAGATTCCGTCGGAGGTGGTCGAGATCAGCGGCTCTTCGCTCGATCTGACTGTGCAACTGGAGGATGATGTCGAGACATCCTGTGTCCCGACTGGCGGCGTGGACCTCTGACTCGTAAATCATGGTCGCCATGGCGACGGCGCGTTGATGGGGGAGGAGGCGCTCCAGGATCTTCTTCATCTTGCTGACGCCGAACAAACGGTGAGCCTTTTGGAACCTACTTTCGTCTGCCTCAGGGAAAAACGGGGCGAGAAGGCAGTCGCCCTTGCACTTCTGGCGACGAAATCTGCAAGCTGCACAGGCTTTGGACGCAGATTCGTCGGCGGTGTGAGAAATAATCCTCTCCACGTCATTTTTTTTATGTTTTATTATCTTGATAATTAGTTATTACTTGGTCTAGATCCTATTTTTATGGATCTCATCTAGATCTTATTTTTATGGATCTTATGTTCGTGCTCTTATCATTTGTGATGCTATATAAAGAGTCCTAGAGGCATGTAGAAGGTATCTCATTGTAAGGTTTCCTTTCATAAGTGAAGTTCCTATTTGTCCTATTCTTCTTGTTTCTTCTTGTGTGCTGTGTGCTGTGTGCTTTGAGTGTGTTGTCCTATTCGATTCTAGGCCAACATCTGGTATCAGAGCATTGGTAGTATAAGACATCCAAGAATCTACAATTTCATAAAATGTCGAGCATCCCAGTAAAGGAGAACGGCGGAGTGTCATTTCCCTATCCGATGCTAAGTCCTCACAATTATACTGTGTGGGCAATAAAGACAGAGGCGATCCTTGATGCCCAGGGAGTCTGGGAGGCGGTGGAGCCAGCGAAAGGAGCCCAGGTGGATGCAAAGAAGGACAAAAAGGCGCGTGCATACATCCTGCAATGTGTCCCCGAAGACATCCTTCTCCAGATCGCAACAAAGAAGACGGCGAAGGAAGTTTGGGACAGCCTCAAGACGAGGTACCTTGATAGTGATCGGGTGAAGAAGGCACGTGTACAAACATTGAAGAGCGAGTTCGACGCTCTCCGGATGAAAGAGACCGAAACGATTGATGAGTTTGCTGGCAAGCTCAGCGCCCTAAGCAGCAAGTTCTCCACCCTTGGTGCCACGCTTGAAGATTCCTCGTTGGTAAAAAAATTGCTCGATTCTGTCCCTGATAAATTCTTTCCTATTGTTGCTAGTATTGAGCAATTCTACGACCTTGAGTCTATACCATTTGAGGAGGCTATAGGGCGACTGAAGGCGTACGAAGAACGAACGCTACGACTACGCAGCAACACCAACGGCACTGAAGGTGAGCTCCTATTAACCCATGCCGAATGGCAAATGCGACAGAAGGGGAGCAACGTAGATAGTTCGTCAGGAGGAAAGGGGCGTGGGTCCAACAGCCCTAGTCGTGGCAAATGGCGTGGACGTGGGCGAGGGCGCGGTCGTGGTCGTGGTACGCAATGCCAAGACAGTGCAGGAGGGACTAGCGGCAACAACAGTGGCACTCGAGACAAGACACATATAAAATGTTTCAATTGCGAGAAAATGGGGCATTATGCGTCCGAATGCTACAATAAGCGGCGTGATGATGAGGCTCACCTCACTTGTGCCACCGATGAAGAGCCGGCACTGACCGTGTCCCACGAGGAGTCTGACACTAGGCATGAGCGGCAGGATACCATTCTGCTCAGTGAAAATAGGTTGCTACCGGAGATGTACCGCGGCGTTAAGAAAGAAGATAAAGACGTCTGGTACCTTGACAACGGTGCCAGCAACCATATGACTGGCCATCGCGAGAAGTTTCAAGAACTAGATGAAACCATCACCGGGAGGGTGAGATTTGGCGATGGATCAACCATTGAGATCATGGGCAAGGGGACGGTTGTGTTCGAATGCAAGAATGGCGATCGGAAGGCTCTCCACGAGGTATACTACATTCCGAAACTTTGTAGTAATATCATAAGTCTCGGTCAATTGACAGAAACTGGGAACGAAGTGCACATGGAGAAAGATATCATGAAGGTGATTGATAGGAGCGGGAAGCTCTTGATGCGGGTAAAGCGAACACAAAATCGCTTGTACAAGGTAACCTTGAAGACATGGAAGCAAGTCTGTCTCCTAGCAAGCCTAGAATACCCAACCTGGTTATGGCACACAAGGCTCGGACATGTCAATTTTCACGATTTGAAGCTGTTAGGGGAGAATAAATTGGCAGTTGATGTACCTCCATTGCCCCAGCCGAACAAACTTTGCGAGGTATGTGTGGTCGCTAAACATGCAAGGTCACCATTCCCGCACCAAGCAAACTTCAGAGCGACAAAGCCGTTGGAACTTCTCCATGCTGATATTTACGGGCCAATTTCACCAAGTACACTGGCTGGTAACAATTATTTCTTTTTGATTGTTGATGATTATACAAGATGGATGTGGGTATTTGTATTGGCAGCAAAGAAAGATGTATTCCAAGCATTCAAGAAATTCAAATCCGTGACGGAGAACACGACTGAGTACAAGATCAAAACACTTCGGACAGACCGTGGCAGTGAGTTTCTATCCACAGAGTTCACTCGATTCTGTGAAAATGAAGGCATCGAGCGGCACTTTACGGCTCCCTACACACCCCAACAGAATGGCGTTGTAGAGCACCGTAATCGCACTGTGATGGCCATGGCAAGATCTCTCCTCAAGGGTACACATATGCCGGCAAGGTTCTGGGGAGAGGCAGTTAGGCATGCTGTCTATCTGCTAAATCGTCTCCCAACTAAGGTGCTAGGAGACCGTACCCCATTTGAAGCCTGGATGGGGAGAAAGCCACATCTCGCCCACTTGAGAGTGTTCGGTTGTGTTGCATACGTGAAAAATACAACCCCTCACCTGAAGAAACTTGACGACAGAAGTTCACCCATGGTATACTTGGGTGTCGAGGAAGGTTGCAAAGCTCATCGTCTATTTGATCCAAGGCATGACAAGCTACAAGTAAGTAGAGATGTAGTATTTCAAGAAAATAGTGAATGGACATGGACTGCAGGTGCTAACCATGAAGAAAACTTACCGGAGTTTATGGTGGAGGATGCACTCGACACCGACGAGGTGATTATTGTAGCAGACATTGAGGCAGGAACAGAAGATGTCGCACCACCGGCAACAGCCGTGGTACCCATGACAAGAGCATCAAGTCCATCTACATCATCATCGAGCACCCATACAACTACCTCACTTGACTCTCATGAAGGGCCAGTTCGGTTTAGGTCCATTGCCGATATATATGCCAACACTGAGGAAGTGGTTGGTATTGATGAAGAAGAAAATGAGGTAATGCTGATGATGTCTGAAGAGCCGACCTGTTACCAAGAGGCTACAACCGAGGCTTGCTGGTACGAAGCAATGAAGGAAGAACTGGAAACTATTAAGATGAACAAGACCTGGACCCTAACTGAGCTCCCATTAGGCCACAAACCTATTGGCCTAAAGTGGGTGTACAAACTGAAGAAAGATTCAGCGGGGAAAGTTGTTAAGTATAAAGCAAGATTAGTTGCTAAAGACTATGTACAGAGACAAGGCATCGACTTTGAAGAGGTATTTGCACCGGTCGCTAGACTTGATACTATTCGAGTCATTCTTGCACTTGCAGGGAATCGAAGCTGGGAGGTACACCATCTAGATGTGAAGTCAGCATTCCTTAACGGAGAGTTAGAAGAAGAAATATACGTCTCTCAACCGGAAGGGTTTGAGGTACAAAATCATAAACATAAGGTGTACAGGTTATTCAAGGCCCTCTATGGACTGCGGCAGGCTCCACGAGCTTGGAATATGCGGCTGAACAGGAGTCTGGTAGAGCTCGGCTTCAAAAAATGTATTCAAGAACATGCAGTATATACAAGAGGTGAAGGAGAAGCAAGTATACTTGTTGGAGTGTATGTCGACGATCTCATCGTGACAGGAGGTAGCACAGAGAAAATCAATAAGTTCAAACAACAAATGATGACAGAATTTGAGATGAGTGATTTGGGTCTTCTCTCCTACTACTTAGGGATTGAAGTGGAGCAACAGAAGAGCCGAATTTCACTTAGACAATCAGCTTATGCCAAGAAAATTCTATCTCAATTCAAGATGGCAGACTGCAATGCCACAAAGCATCCAATGGAACCCAAGACACAGTTGCATAAGGACTTGGAAGGGACTCCAGTTGACGCCACGGAGTACAGGCGCATTGTTGGTTGTCTGAGATATTTGCTTCACACACGGTCGGACCTGTCATATTCTGTTGGAATGGCGAGCAGATACATGGAGAGGCCTACAATCATGCATCACAGGGTGGTCAAACAGATTCTCAGATATTTAAAAGGTACAATTTATTTTGGGTTTGTTTACATAAAGGGACCCCAGGAAATTGGTATATTCGGCTACTCGGACAGTGATTTAGCCGGCGATCTCGATGGAAGGAAAAGCACAAGTGGAATGACTTTCTATTTTAATGAAAGTTTGGTGTCCTGGAACTCACAGAAGCAGAAGACAGTGGCGCTTTCATCTTGTGAGGCAGAGTTCATGGCAGCCACAACTGCGGCCTGCCATGCTTTGTGGTTGAGGAGCCTTGCCAGTGAATTAACAGGTGTAAAGCCAAAACCGGTAACTTTGTTTGTTGACAACAAATCCGCCATAGCTCTCATGAAGAATCCGGTATTCCATGGTCGAAGCAAGCATATAGATACAAGGTTTCATTTTATCAGAGAATGCATTAAGAAGGGACAGATTGTGGTGGAGTTCGTTAATACCGGAGAACAGCGAGCCGATGCGTTAACTAAAGCATTGCCAGGAGTGAAGTTAGCTGCCATGCGACAACTACTCGGCGTCCGTGATCTACAATCATGTCAGGATTAGAGGGAGTAATGTGAGAAATAATCCTCTCCACGTCATTTTTTTTATGTTTTATTATCTTGATAATTAGTTATTACTTGGTCTAGATCCTATTTTTATGGATCTCATCTAGATCCTATTTTTATGGATCTTGTGTTCGTGCTCTTATCATTTGTGATGCTATATAAAGAGTCCTAGAGGCATGTAAAAGGTATCTCATTGTAAGGTTTCCTTTCATAAGTGAAGTTCCTATTTGTCTTATTCTTCTTGTTTCTTCTTGTGTGCTGTGTGCTGTGTGCTTTGAGTGTGCTGTCCTATTCGATTCTAAGCCAACAGTCGGCGTAGGAGGAGGAATATGGTGGCGGCACAGAAGCCAGGACTTGGGTAGTCATTGGGAAGGAAGGAGGCGACGTTGTCGGTGGCGGCAGCAGCGGAGGTGGATAAGAGGGGCAATTGACGGCAGAAACCCTTGAATCCATCTTTTGCCGCCGAAAAAAGATGGAATGGGGAAAGTTGAGACAGACGGCGGAGGAAGTGGCGCCAATTTATGGCTTAGGTGTTGATTTAAGTGCAGGATTAATTATATTATTAATTATAGTTAATTATGCGATTATCCTTTTATATATATATATATATATATATCCACAAAACTAATTTATTATAATTTTTTGGTAAAATTTTAGTATATTATATGAATAAGAACGAGATATATATTTTATAAAAACGGGAGCCATATACTTTTTTTTTTAAAAAAGAACTTTTTAAAAATAAACATTAAACTGTGGTACTTTACATTGATAAAAGTGTAATTAAATTAACATGAATGAGACTGCATAATTTTTAAAAAACTGCGCTGTTTTAGACCAGTATATAACTTTTGCAACGCTATTTAATTAAATTAATTTTTAGTCTTTCTTTTTTTAAAAAAAATAATTGAAGGCGAAATTTTTATTATTTGAATGAGATATGGTTCATATATTTTTGAGACTATAAAGAGTTCAGTTTTTTAATTCAAATTAACACCCTAAATGATTTTATTTAAAATATTTGATAAATCATTTTTACTCATCTAACAATTGAAAGTATTCAAGGGTTAATTACAAGTCTCATAATTTATGCTTACAAATCTACCACATTGTCATAGTTACCGGCTCGGCTAAATCTTAAAATTTAGATTTGACAAAAATATGTTGATCGACCATTTCAACTCAAAATTTATGATGAAAAGTAAAACATTATTTCTAAGTGTCTCATATGTAATCTTTGAATTTAAGTTTCAACAGACTTTGAAATAATATATCTACGTGCAAATACTATTGGTCTGAAAATTAAATCCTGATAATAACGTCCTATTAGTTCCCAAACACTCAATCTCAACTATGACATTCCAGGATGATTTCCTTTAATAAGATAAAAATCTAAAACATTGACTACTGAACAATAAGACGTTTGTGTTTCAAAATTTATCCTATGATCGGTATAAATTTATGCATAAATCTTGTCTTCAATGGGAAGACAATCTTAAAACACTGACGACAAAGCAACAAACTATTTGTGTTTTCAAATTTATGGTAAAAAACTTCTATATAACCGATCCAATCATCTCCAAAATTAATCGATTCAAAAAATTAGATATGATTATAAAAATAAAAACACATGAATCAATCAGAAATGTATAAGCCAATTCCACTCCAATAGTTTGATATTGTTCACAATAGAATGTAGAAGATTAAATGGTTACACAAGCAATAGCAAAGGCATTTCATTTTGAAATTATATGACCAAATTAATACGTTGATGGCCAATAGAAAACTCTTCTTCCATGCAATGAAGAAAAACAGATAATCTTGGCCAGTAGGGGAATCAGAGATTTTAACAGATGTGGTCAATCCAATAATCTTGAAACCAAATAATGCATACAGAATTATATGAATGAATTTCAGTTAAATTAGCAAAAAAAAAAAAAAAAGGTAAAAGCCCATTTGGTAGGTGAGCGCACTGTATGATCAAGTGCATACAAATTGTTTCAATTACTAAATATGGGACATAATAATGTTTCTTTGCCATAATAATATCCACTTATTGTCTTTTCTCTAGCTGCAATACAAATACTTGGATCAAGGGGAGCAGCGAAATAAAAAGCACACTTATGCACGATCAAGAAAACTTAATTTCCGCATGTGATGTTCACGAGCAGCTTCATGCCCCCTGCTCTTACTGTCACCATTTGAAGCAGGTTGAAGAAGGGAATAATGCCTTGAAACTATCTCCTCTTGAATAATCTGGAGAAAAGAATAATGGGCGAATCTGAATTAGTCTGTGGACAAAACTGTTGCTTGGAGGAAGTCAAGCCGATTTTTTGTAAGTGATATTTTCTCTTCTGCATCAGATGCTTTCTCTCTAACTCCACGTACAATGTCCTCGGGAGCCTTCTCTACGAACTGCACCAAAATAAGTCTCAGATAACTTGCATATTTTGAAGATCCCACACATGTAGGAATTTAATCTAAAAATTGAACCCAACAAGTGACCTAATATATGAATCAAGTAAAAGAAAAGTAGTTTCATACACTAGGAGAATTGAGGCGAGCAACGAGAGCATCATATTCTGCTTGCATCTTGGAAAGGCGCTTTGAAAGCCGTTGGAGTTCTGCTGATATATCGACCATATCTGCTAGAGGTATATATGCCTCCAAACCTTCGCTTGCCACTAAATGGACTGATTGCTTTGCATTATCTATTAATACCAAAGATTAAAACCACAACATGTATGCCAATAGGCACCGACATTTATGAAAAGTGAGGGTGTTGAGGCACATACCAGGAGGAGATTGCACGAAGTTAACATGTTGCAGATCTAGCTTAGATAACAGCGCCAATACCTCTTTTTCACTCTTCACAAGAAAGAAAGCCACAGATAGAACAAAAGTCCATGAGTTCCAAATGCAGTGAAGTCAAATCATTTTCTGAAGTTTGAAACACATGGCTCAATGGCATTTAGTTATTTATATGAAAATGAAACAAGTTGACTCTATTAAATGCAAATAAAATTAAACCTCAAAGGCCTAACAAACATTAGACAAAGTGATGAAATGTTCTCAATACGCACCCCACATTGTCATAGAAAGATGGTTGGGTGATGCTAATATTCTACTAAGGAAATCTTTTGTGTAGATGTTTATTTGTCGCAAACCATGCCTGCCTTCTTTTGTCTTGAAAAGAAGCCATAACTAGTTACTTTGTTAGATACTTGGTATGATCAATCACTCAAAAGGTAGGACAATGCAAAAGTTCTATCATTTATTAGTGTGCTTTCATGTGTTCAGATGTTCATTAATCATTACAAACCATGACCAGAGTCTTTTTGCTTGAAAAGAAAGGTTATAGCCAAGTAATTAGTTAATAGTAGCAATTAACCAAGAAAAAAACTGAAATCAATATAAAAATTAAGTTTTACAAGCAATGTATTCTCACAATAGAACAAGTGGAGGGAAGATGCAGGCGAAAAAAAAAATTACAAGCAATATATTTTCTCAATAGAATCACTGGGGAGAAGATGCAAACAACATTGAACAAGTAGGACTTACATAATTATTGTGTTTGAGTTGGATTAACCAACAATAAGATAAAGAAAAAGTTGCTTACTGATATATATTCAAGGACATCACTGCTAGCAACAATAGATGCAGATATTCGTTTAGCAGGCTCAACAGAATATTCAGCCCGAACATTCCTAATAGCTCTAATCTATGAAGGACAAAGATATGTGAAGGGTTAGAATCAGAAAACAAAACAAAACATAAGAACAAAAAGAACACACCTAAAGAAGTAGAACAAAATATTCAAAAGTTCCAAGACTAACCAATGATTGTAAGTTCTCAAATCTTTTTACAGACATGACATCTCTTGGAAGTGAAGTCCGGGGCCAATGTGACACCATTAGTGCTTGCCTTCGGTAAGGCAATGCCTGCAGATGAACTACATGTGTCAGATTGTGACTATAATATACAAGACAACATCAAAGAGAAATTTGGATATATAACCTAGCATTTGAGAAGCTGCAAGAGATTAAAAAAAAGGTTTGAAATGTAGAAGATATATAAGTCACAAACCATCCCAAAATTGTCCAAAATTAGGATGTGTACCTAAAACTAGCACACCATAAACAAACAATAATCTATAGAACATTGTATTTTCCAACAAGTAAGCATTATTAATGAAGTATGACTAATAAACGCTTGGTGCATACCCACAACAATAGTAAGGTCCTTAGATATATGCTTATAATGTCTATGAACATCTTGGTACCATCTTAACTAGTTTTCCCATTTTAACTTTGCACATCTATTTGAAAATTCTCTTTATATATTCATTTTTATTTAACTACAAATAATAAAAGATGGCTGGTGGTACATTTGTTTTTTTTTAAACTAAAGGACATATGACAGAGAGTGCTTTCCAAGAGAAAAGGGTCAGTGTATCACCTAATTGTTATGCCATGCTAGATTCAAACACTTGAATAAAATTGTGTATGCAATAATGAAGATAGACAAAAAGGGAACCCAAAACTCATTGAAGATAGACAAAAAGGGGTATAGGTCTGAGCATTATTAATTATGGTCAAACCAGGGAATAGACCTTCATTAATCAATAATGATGCACCAGAAAATACAAGCCAAGTTTTTTAATGGATCTTCAAGTTAAAAAAAGTCATTTGAAGTACTTTTACTCTCTGAAGAATTTTACATTAGTTGACTTAATTAATAAACAAAGTAATATACATTACTAAACCAGAACAAAAGGTTATAATAAAAGCTGACAACCAATGTACACTATGCAAACAATATTATGAATTTGGATCGTTTTGTGTTTGCCATAAGACTAAATACTCGACCTTATTAACCTAATTATTATTATGGATATAACTTTACATAGAGCTCAATGGTAGAAAAAAAAATCAATATATGCTTAGGATGCACAACTTGTCATCTAGTTTTTTAAACAAATAAATAGCATATATGATTGATCTTTGAACACAAAATGAACAAAATATATTTGTCTCTCCTATTTGTTCTTCCTTCAGTTGTTTTTTCCAACTGCAACCATGAATGGGGCAAACATGGTATGACCGATTCAAGTAAATACAGGTGAACAAGGCATAAAACAGATTGTCACAGAAATTCCATGAAGCTGATACAAATATGAGGGAATTAGAATCCAATCACATACATTAAAGAATGAGGAAACATGAAAGATTATAATTGTGTGTACCTGCCATAGTTCCTCAGTGACAAATGGCATGAATGGATGCAACAATTTCAAAACGTTCTCAAAAACATATAAAAGGACACCTTGTGCTACAGAGGCTACTGAGTTGCTCCATGAATGGTAAAATCGAGTTTTGCTCGCTTCAATGTACCTGCAAAACATTAGATGGCCAATTACAAAGTAATCCAGACTACAAATGCAAAGAATCAATAAGCTTACGCAAAGATACCCAAATGGACCAGTGAAGAACTACGAGAGGAACATATTCAATATCAAAACTAACACAGATGAAGTAGGAAAAATAACAACTTGGACAAATTTTATTACAGAATATATATATGAACTACCTAGAAGACTGGTAAGTTCCAAAAGATGGCTTATAAACTATTCCTCGGAATCCTCTATGCATAAATGGGAACATAGAATACTGAAATAAGAAAACAATCAAGAGATGGATATTTATATACCAAAATAGCGAATCAGAAAAGTTTTCACCCACAAAACAAAGGACCATGTATCAAAAAATATATCTTAGAATTAAAGGAAATGAAGAGGTAGATAATTGAAATAACTATTATGATGTGCAAGAACAGAAAATGAGATGGTAAAAGATATTCATAGACATAGGTGAGAGACTGAGTAAACAGAAGCACTCATTAGCAATGATTAAAAAAAGATAAAAAAAAATGGGAGGAGTTGTGCTCACAGCTGAGTGTTTTATTAACCAGAGATGATCCAAATAAAGAACATATTAAACCAGAGAAGATAGTTTGATTCAAATGAAGACCATGTGAACGAAATCTTAAACATAAGGTTGAATATTAAAATGTAGGGAGCAGCTGAGTTCGAAAAATAAGCTCCATAGTCAATCTCAAATAAAGCATGAAGAAGTAGCATCTTGGTCAAACCATCCATACAGTAGAAAGAAGGACCTCTAATGTTCAACTCTATAAATTATTGTCTTTAACTTTTCTTCCTATTGAATAATAAATCAAACTTAAATTTTAACCACACTTGGCTTTTTCTCTTAGTATTTCTAGAAAAACAAAAATAAACATTTAGTCTTAGCATTTACATTGTTGACTTATTTATAACACTTTGCAATTTAAGAGCAAATCTAGGACAACAACGAATACAACACAACTTGATAATAACCATGACTGAAAAAAGCCAAACAATTCTACTAACTCAAAATGTTCAGTGAGATCTATTAGAATTAGAAATGTATAGTGGATCACACTAAAATTAAAAAAAAAAAAAAAAAAGGAATATTAGAGGACAAAAAACGTAAATAAAAATTGCCTGGTAATCCTATTGTCTCAACAAGCACTGCTTACCAATCAGCAAAGTCACCCCAGAAGAAATCATATATTTCTCTGCCAGCATCTCCAAAGAAGAATTTATCATAACTCGTGGTGACAACATCAATTAGCTCATGAAGCTCTGAGACCTAAAATATCACTTCTTTCAATAAGATAATAAGAAAAGAAGAAAGGAAGAGATAAATGGCATCCACTCACCACCCAACACTCTGGTAACGGTAATTTAAGAAGTGCCGTCTCAGTATCAAACTGGATGAAACATTATTGGGACAATTAATAGTAGAAAATGGCGCGAGAACATAAAACTTTACAATATATGTAGAATGGGTGCTAGAATTGAAGTCAAACATCAGACATTAACTTGTTGTAGTGCCAACTAATAAATACTCCATAGCTTTCTATTCATACTGCATCCACACTTCTGAACTTTAAGTTAGCAACAAAGGACAAAGTTCATTGGGTAAAATCATCCTCGATTTCTTTACCCAAAACACATGTTAAACATATGCTAGATAGATTTATCTGGTTTTCACTTGTAGAAGAAAGTCTCACTCTGAAATAGATGCCTAAAAGCATGGTTTTCATATGTTTATCTCAACTCTGCTTTGAAACTTGAATCTTGCAAATGATAACCAATAGCATTTTGACGAAATAGTGTTCAAATGTTTGGTGGCATATAGTTTAACAACCAAGAAAAAAGATAACTGAATATCAGGATTGTTTTTCTACATAATCCTATAATGTCAGCAGAACATATCAACATGCTTAATCATATAAAGTAGAAGAAAAGGTAATGAAAAATGATAAAGGACCTTATATGCTAATATGTGTTGCCATGCAGAAGCATCACTTTTATTAGGCAAATTTTGTAATACAAACTTGCCAGCATTCCATAGTTTGTTAGTGAAAGCCTTGTTCGATGTCAATCTCTCGGTGGAAAGATTCAGGTCCTGAGTCACAAAGTAAGCTCTGGAAGTTACTTAATTGACATAGAAAACATATGGTGATAATCAAAGCGGAAAGCAGCAAATACATAGAGAATATCAGATGAATTGAGAATCAACCTGACCAGCGGTGCCCAAAGAAAGTGTAAATCGCAAGGCATCAGTACCATATTCTTTGATAGTATCAATAGGGTCTATGACATTTCCTAGGGTTTTAGACATCTTTCGACCCTGAAGAAAAGCATCCAAAAAAAAAAACTCATAGTAACAGCAGAAGATGCATGTTAGTACCAAAATGGATAGTAGCAAGTAGCAAGTAGCAAGCAAGCTGTTTAAGCTAAGGAAAAAAAACTAGACGCAAAAGAACATCTTGGTTACTGCTAGACTCTTTTTTCATATATTGTTGTTTAAACTATTAATCTAGAAGACACTCAGTCATTGTCTGATCAAAACAACTTGTGCAACACTATATCAACACATAAAATGAAAACCCTCTGAGAAATACAGAAAAGATTGTCAATAATAACCACACTGGTCTAGAGGGATAATGTGAATTATCATCTCAATATCAGTTATACTCTATTACAATACCAAATTTCCAAATATAATCTAAAAACAAAAACCAAACAACTAAGCATAAATAATGGTTTATTGTTCTGAGATGTTAAATCGCACTGCAAGGAGCAACAGAACAGGTATCTAAGATTGACTAAAAGAAAAGTGAATATTCCAAGGATTTCTTCAAAGCATATAATTGGGCAAAAAAAACTTCACATATGCAAATATAATCAGGCACCATTTCATAATACATATACTAATTAAAGTTGTCTTTTCGTTTATACTAAATGAATTTCAATAAGGTAACAACCCCTATATTTACAAGGTATAAGCTCATAAAAGTATCAATCTCGACAAACTTCAAAGAGAATTTTAATTAAAATATCATTCCAAACAAATTTGAACTTAAAACATCACAGAAAGCATATGAATCAGGTGTCCGAAACATATCATGGCTGGACAGAAACTTTAGAACTCAACCACATATCCTACTAAATCTCAGTTGTAATATAGGAGAAAGCAGATAATAAAAGAAGTATGTGTATCGTAATACTTAGTCAATACTTAATACTCACGTGGGAATCACGGATAAGCCCATGCAAATAAACATAAGAAAAAGGGGAAGACCCAGTAAACTCTATCCCCATCATTACCATCCGAGCTACCCAAAAGAACAAAATGTCATGCCTGTCAAAAGATGTAGCAGCCAAATCAATCCCAATATCTAGAAGCACTTCTATCAAAAAGTATTTTCCAGGACAGTAAAAGCAAGCACCTCTAAGAAAAATCTGTTTTCCTTTTTACATAAGATGAAATACTATTTGATTGGCTTGTTTATTTTATTAACATGATCATTGGTGACAGAGTTGAGAGTAACTTCATTTTCAACCTCCAAGTGTCCTCAATGCCTATAAGAACTGAAGTGGAAAGTTATGACTGCAAAGTTTACATGGGGTAATAAAATTAATCAATCTTTTAAAGTTTTAATCATAACAAAATCCCACTCTTGGCAAATTCTGCCTGCTGAGCAACAGAAAAAACTTTTGATCATGTATAGTTGGTGCCTTCTCATTCTGGTAATATCATCATATCATAATGTAGAATAAGTCTCACACAATGACGATGAAGATAAATGCAGAAAATTTTAAAAACTGAAAAGAAAAGTTATATTTAACAATTCTGTCCTTTCTAGTGAAGGCGATTGTATAACATATTCATTACATGGATGGCATACATATAAAAGGAATAACTGAACAGTTGAACTACTCAGGAGCAAGATACAGTAGTTGGCGATGGATAAGATAAAACCTAACAATATTTTTATAATAACTTGGAGAACTTTGTCAGCATGTCAAAGAAAATTTTGATGATCATACTATCATAGTCATACAACATGCTTAAAAGACAATCCTGAATCATAAATTCAAGTAGGTTCATTCATGAAATTTTGCCATAGTTTGACGCTGGCTGGCAACCTAACGCAACCCTCCTCCTTTATCCGGGCTTGGGACCGGCCATGACTGGTCATCATGGGCGGAGTTCATAAATTCAAGTAGGTGCAGTAAAATATTATGTTAATCACAAATGAGATAAAACAACAAACCCAGTCTCCAGGATGGTTGTGGGATAAAATTGCTTGAAATCCTCAGCATTCTTGTCTGGCCAGCCCAGGGTGCTAAAAGGCCATAAGCCACTGGATAGAATATTGCATAGTAATCACTTTACAGTAAACAAAACTACAAATCCTATAGCAAACATCATTGTCAAAAGCAGCAACATCTTCAAAAACTCGCACAGAGCCATGAAAAGCAAGTGATAGTCATCATTAGAAAGGATAAACAAAATGTCTAATTACTTATCACATGAATTTCAGGGCACTGTAAACAAATTGGCAGAGATCGAAAAAGAAGAGTTCAGCAGATAAAAAAACTTCCCTGACATTTAGAAAACAACTGGCAAGAAATGTATGAAATGCTTCAAAACCATTTAATCAAGAAATTCAAAAAATAAATGAAATCAAGAAGTTAATCCATGACATCAACTATAATTCGTACATTCATGACTTTCCAAAAGACAAAGCCAACCTTGAAAACCAGGTATCAAGGACATCAGGATCTTGATATATTTCCACCGATTTTCCATATTTGGCATGGGCTTTAACAAGAGCCTCTTCAGCATTTCTAGCAACAATATAATCCTCTTCATTATCTTTGCCAACAATATACCAAACTGGAATTCGATGTCCCCACCATAACTGTCTACTTATACACCAGTCTTTGATATTTGTCAGCCAGTGTTTATATGTCTGTTATTATCAACCAAGAGAGCTTTATATTAGAAATGTAGGGAATCACCTTAAATCATCTGGATGACATTCTGTGTTTGCCGCTTCAAAAGGAAAACTAATATAAATTTTGTGTGATCACTTGGAAAGTTTAAACAAATTAAAAAAATGAAAGAAAAAAATGGTACTAAAAAGTAGCTCGTCATACATTGGACAGGTTCTATGTTTCTTTTTGTAAAACAATTAAACAAGCCAACTAAGAAGAAACTAAAAACACCAATAAGTACCTTCTCAAATCTCTCAGGAAGAATGGTCAATTCTCCATTTTCAACAGCATGAAGGGCTTTCTCAGCCAATGGCTCCATAGTGACAAACCACTGCTTACTCACAAGTGGCTCTATTACCTAGTGGAATAGTAAATCATGGGCAGTAAATGATTAACAGATGAAAATCAAATATACTAGCACACAATAAATAAGAAGAATAATACTTCACCACCACGCTGCGATCTGGGAACTCGTAATACATGAGGTTCCTTTTTTACTGCCAGATCAGTCTCTTCCAGATCAGACCAAACCTTCTTTCGAGCCTCAAATCTGTCTAATCCACTGTGAAAATAATAATAATAAATCATAAGAATGCAAATCAAGAGTCACAATTGGACAGAAGGGGATACATCACAAAAACCTAACCAAATTATATATTCAAATTACACATCCTAATAGTCGTATCTCATAACTGAAGCCTTACCAGTATATCCCAGCGACCTCATTCAAAGTACCATCTTTGTTCATAACATTGAGTATCGGTAAGCCAAGCTTTCTAGCAATATGATAATCATTGTGGTCATGTCCAGGACTAATCTTCAAGACTCCAGTTCCAAACTCTTTATCAACATACTGCAAAATTACATCAACAAAAGAGACAGAGAACCATGAAAAGCTGTTCTTTTGACAAAAACTCCTTGTCAACCATAACTTGAAAGAATATCAGGGAAAAGACAAAATGAACAGTTAGTGTCTCATAAGTCACCTATTTCTCAGAAAACCAACCTAAGGGCCTCAAGAAGGGTCGTAAATATGCAGATAACACTGTCAGCCTTCATTTCTTATAGCAGAATAACACTAATTTGTAACAATATGTGGTAAATGGCAGAAAAATGGAAAATTGTTATGGTTTAAAGAAGTGTTTCATAGAGCAGTTGATGAATACTCCTATGATCTTTTAATTGTCAATTGACGTAGCAAATTAACTCAACTTAAGATAGCTAGAAATAGATAGATAGATAGATAGATAGACTAGAAGAACACAACCAATCTAGCATATTTACATTTAATCTGCAATTTATACAATAAAAAAAATGAGATGGAAAAGATTGCTTAAAGAAACAAAACTGTGACAAACTTCACTACATAAGCATCCACATAATGTTTATGCAGTGAGCTCACCAACTTCCTCCTGCATACACTTCAAAATCATAATAATTATCATTTAAAAAACAAGAGGAGCGTCAACAATCTATTCAAATGTCACAGTAAATTTCAGCACAGCTTACTTTGTCAGCGATAATAGGAACATGTCGGCCAAATGTCAAAGGTACAATTGCCAGTCTGCCTATATACTTGGCATAGCGTTCATCCTGTATCAAATTAGTCACTATTAAAAAAAGAAAAACATGCCAAACAAAACCCTGATCATTGGAAGGGAAAAGAACCATTGTTCTATAACATATCAACAGGGCACATTCAGTCTCTTGGATCATAGAGATAATCTAGAAAACACAAAAAAGAAGCTACTAACACAATGCCAAGACATTTAAAGACATAGCTTGCATTCACTAAATGCGTATTGATGTCCACAATGTAAATGGAATATCACTGAACTGTAAATATAACAATCCAAGGAGTTAAGTGTAAAAGAACAATAATCTAAGGAGGGCTTATTTCTCAAACGTATTCAATTTCCTACACTTAATGGCATTGAAATTACTGCAACAACAGGTAAATAACTAGTGAGACAAATTGAAAGACAAGATGCTTAGTTTGCAAGTAGGCAGTAGAAATTCTTTTATTGTCAACAGTGGCAACAAGACCAACTCTCATCAAAAATGAAATTATGTAAATAAAAAATGTACCGTAGGATGCACTGCAATGGCTACATCACCAAATAGCGTCTCAGGACGTGTTGTTGCTATTGTCAAAAAATCATTCCTAATCAATACAAAAGACGATGAGAAAAGAAACAGTAGGCAATTAGAAGGTGTATAAAATAAACATGCCCAAGCATAATACTAGCCATTATAAGTTAAAACAACTGTTTCCATGAAACCTGAGTTTGCATATGATAGCAAGCTTATATTACCATACAAGCATTTCAACTGGATTACTTTCAACGTTGAATTCTAAAAGGCACATGATTGAAGAGCAGAAGTCAAGCGAGTTAAGGAGGAAGTAATGGGACAATCATAGAGAGACAAGCAGCTAGATACCCCATATAACATGGTAATGAAAAATGAAAAATATATGCTCTATGCGTCACAAAGACACATGCAAGCCGTAATATAGATATAATATAAAAACTAATTGGATTAATGAATATGAAGAATAAACAGAAAAATATGTACACTTAATAATTAAATTTGAAAGAACAAGGGTAAAAAAAAATAAAAGGTGAGTCCCTTTCTTTGAAAACTATAAAAGAGATGTGTCATATTCCTTATTCTTCTTCATTTCTAGTAGCCCACGAATGGGAGAAGATCTTCGTGCAGCAACGAGGTGCCTTTTCTTCCTCCGGCAATTAATTATTGGTATTATTTCAATGAATCACAATGCAATTTGGTAGGTTTCTCTTCTTTTTTCTTTGAAACAGGTGGAACTGTAAATCAAGATAGTCCAAGGGGCAGGAGGTTCTCAATTCATCAGATTGTGCAGAGAACACAGCAAAACATCAAAAGAAATTGATTCAATAATGGAAAAATGTTTAATGGTGTAAACCGTACTTGTGGAGTGAAATAATTCTAAACTAGCATTGTGGCAAGCTTAATTCTGCTATTTTACAGGTTGATGAATGCCCAATGAAAGAGGCTGATTAAGAAGGGATGCTAGTGCACTAGAGTTGAAACTTTAGGGGGGTGTTTTTTTTAGCTAAGATAAGACAGGGTGGGAGTTGAGAATTTAAGAAGATGGTGATTCAGTGTTGCAGGTGTGATTGTAAGAGGTATTAATGTGGTGGTTGTATCTTGGAAGTTGAGTTGTCAAGATATGATTTGGTCAGATGCAACTTGAGTGAGAATAAAGTTGAGTCTAGATCACTAACTCTCGCATGGAGCGAGTTACATTGTTGACTCTTTTACTTTCCTTGCTCTCGTAGCATTGGCTTCTGGTGGTTTTCCATTATTCACATACCATATTAACTATTATAGTTTATACATGTAGATTACTTATACAGCTTGTATATGTTATTATCCTGTGAATTATTTGTGTCGAATATATATGTTGTTTTCATACATATCGTATATGTGACTTCTATATGCAATATGTAGGATGATATTTGGAGTGTTGATACACATTAAGGATGGGAGATAATTATATCTGCTATCTTTGATTAGGGCACGGTGAACAAAAGTGATAGCATAAAACGAGATGAATTACTTACACATGATGAATCACTTGCAGAGAATAAGATACTTGCACATAACAACTTTTAATGGATAAAAACCTTCAACCTGTTAGATAATCTAGACTGTAGCAATTATACCAATTTTCTCTCCTCGATCTTAAATTAGTAACATCGACAGATGAGCTTGGACTTTCTTTGTAGTTGCACACATGTAGAGCATGCATGTGATGTCACTCTCTTTCACAAATATGGACTGCAGAAGGTAAAACTCATAAATAGATCCAATCACACTCGTTTAATTGAAATTCTAGCAATTTGCAGTTGATGACAAACTGTAGTATTATTTATTCATGATGTTAATTGCAGTGCATGCATCCAATTATTATTTTACAATTACACTTTATCTTTATTCATTTTATTCATACTGCTTGGCCAACTCAATTTTCTCTTACCACTCCAAGGCTACACGGTGTCTAGATCCCTAGTAGATTGAGGCTAGATTTTTTTTACTTGGAGAATTGCTCTAAGGATACTTTTTCTGTTCAATTTTAGGATTTGTTTCTCTTTTTTTTACTACATGT